>NC_134068.1:2007249-2027721 GCF_965140245.1 Athene noctua | reverse complement strand
CATCCCCGTGCAAAACCCCTGCCCCGGTCCCTCTGAGCCTTGTGTGAGCCCTGAGACCCTCGTGCAAGCGCCCGTGCGAGGCTCCATCCTCGTGCAAACCCCCCCCGGTCCCTGTGAGCCTCGTGCGAGGCCTAGCCTGAGCCCCCCGCCCCCCCTGAACCCCTCGCACGAGCCCCCCTCGTGCGAGGCCGTGTCTCGCCCCCCAACAGACCGCGCCCGCCGCCCCCCCCGGCGGCCCCCCCCGGAGCGCCGGGACGTCTGCTGGCAGCGGCGGGGGGAGGAGGGGGTTTGCGGGGCGCCCCTCGGGGGGGGCCCCTCTCCCTGGACGAGTGCTGCTGCCGGGGGGGCGCCGGGTGGGGGCACCACTGCCGGCCCTGCCCCCCCCGGCCACCAGGTGACCCCGGGGGGGGCACGGGGGGGGGTCCTGGGGCGGGTCTGGGGGATTTGGGGGGTCCTGGGGGGGGCCGGGGGGCTCTGTGGGTGGGGGTGGGGGGTCTGGAGGGTTTGGGGGGGTTCCTGGGGGGTTGGGGGGGGGGTCTGGGGGGGACTCTGGGGGGTGGGGGGGGGTCTGGGGGGTATCTGGGGGATTTGGGGGGGTCCAGGGGAGGGTTTGGGGGGATCTTGGGGGGTCTGTGGGGTGGGAGGGGGCAGGAGGGCCCTTATGGGTTAATGGGGGGGCTGTAGAGGACTTTGGGGTGTCCTGGGGGGGCTCTGGGGGGTCTCCTGTGGGACATGGGGGGGCTGCAGCGGGCTCTGGGGCTGTTGGGGGGCTGTGGGGGGCCCGGGGGGGGGGTTTGGGGGGGCTCTGGGGTGACGCAGCCCCCACCCCCCCAGGCCTGCAGTGCTCGTCCTCGCAGAGCGAGAGCAATTCCTTCTGGGACGTCAGCCCCCTCGGCCTGGGGGGGCCCCGCAGAGGTGGGACCCCCCAACACCCCCAGGACCCCCCAACACCCCTCCGGGACCCCCCAACACCCCCGGGACCCCCCAACTCCTACCCAGGACCCCCCAGTGCCCCCTGGGACCCCCCCAAACACCCCGAGGACACCCCAGCGCCCTTCGAGACCCCTCAGTGCCCCCCCCCCGGGACCCCCCAACACCTCTGGGACCCCCGACAGCCCCCCCGGGACCCCCCAAACACCCCCTGAGCCCCCAACGCCCCCCCAGGACCCCCCAAACACCCCCTGGGACCCCCCACACCATTGGGGGGGCCCAAGCAGCCACCAGGGGACCCCCCCATCACCCAGGGACTCCCCCCCCGCAACCTGGGGACCCCTCCCCACCCCCGGGACCCCCCATACTCCCCCAGGATCCCCCCCCCCGTTGTCCGGGCCCCCCCCAGACCCGCGTGTCCCCCCCAGGCGAGGAGAGCTCCGAGGAGGACTCGGCCGAGTGTCCCTGTCCCGGGGGGGGCCGGTGCCTCCGCTCCTTCCCCGGCCGCGGCTGCGAGTGTCCCCCCGGCTTCCAGCCCGACCCCTCCCGCACCCGCTGCCTCGGTGAGAGCCCCCCCGAACCCCTGGGTCCCCCCCGAACCCCTGGGTGCCCCCCCACATCCCTGCGTGTGCCCCCCGAAACCTGTGGGTGCCCCCCCCAAAATCCCTGGGTGCCCCCCCAAACCCCTGAGTCCCCCCCTGAACCCCTGAGTCCCCCCCCGAGCCCCTGGGTGCCCCCCTCAAACCCCTGGGTGCCCCCTCAAACCCCTGGGTGCCCCCCCAAACCCCTGGGGGTGCCCACCAACCCCTGGGTGCCCCCTAAACCCCTGGGTGCCCCCCCCAAACCCCTGGGTGCCCCCCCAAATCCCTGGGTGCCCCCCAAACGCCCCGACACCCATCGATGGGTGCCACAGGCCCGGGGGGTGGGTTTGGGGGGTCGGAGGGGGGGGTCGGGGAAGAGTTTTGGGGGTCCCTGGTGCCCGCAGCCATTGGGGGGTCTGTGGGGTGGGTTTGGGGGTCCCTGGGGGGCTGTTTGGGGGGGGGGCCCTGACACCCACAGACAGGGGTGGGTGCCAGAGGCCCACGGGGGGGGTTCGGGGGTGCCAGAACCGGGGGTGTCGGTGACGTCGGTCGCCCCCAGACATCGACGAGTGCCGGGAGCCGGGGCGGGGGGGGCTGCGGTGCCGCCACGAGCGCTGCGTCAACACCAGCGGCTCCTTCCGCTGCGCCTGCAAGGCCGGGGCCGCGCGCTCCCGCCAGCACGGGGGGCTCTGCCTGCCCCAGCGCCGCCGCTGACCCCCCGCGCGCCCCAATAAACCTGGGGGCAGAAACCGCCCCGGTGCCTCCTGCCTGCCTGGGGGGGCATTTGGGGGGAGATTGGGGCATTGGGGGGGATTTTGGGGGGGAGGTGGGGGAAAATTGGGGGCATTTGGGGGAGATTGGGGGAAGCGGGGGGAGACGGGGGCATTGGGATTTGGGGGGCGACAGGGGGATTTGGGGGGGAGAGGGGTGAAATTGGGGGGAGATTGGGGCCTTGGGGGGATCTGGGGGGAGATTGGGGGGAATTTGGGGGGATTTGGGTTCTAATTGGGGCCTCAGAGGAGAGTTTTGGGGAGGTTTAGGGGGGTTTTGGGTTAAAGCTCGGGCCTCGAGGGGGGGTTTGGAGGGAGAAGGGAACTTGGGGGGAGATTTGGGGGGAAAATCAGACCCGGGGGGGCAGATCGGGGCATCTGGGGGGGAAATTGGGGGATTTTGATGGCTTGGGTTAGAATTGGGGGGATTTGGGTCCGCTTGGGCGCAGGTTGGGGGGTTTGGGGAGAACTCGGGGCCTTTGGGGGGCAACTGAAGCACCTTGGGGGGGGGGATATGGGGGCACCGGGGACTTTTTGGGGGGAATTGAGGGAAATTGGGGCTTTTCGAGGGGCCTGGGCTGTTACCGGGCCCTTTGGGGGCGATTTAGGGGGAAATTGGGGCCTTTGGGGGTGGTTCTGGGGGGAATCCAGCATCCTCGGGGCCATTCGGGGTGAAACTGGCAGATTTCGGGGGGGGCCGGGCTGTTTGGTCCGAGCTGGGGTGAAATTGGGGCGATTCGGGGCGAATTCGGGGCTGGGGGGGAAAATGGCGGCGGCGGGATTCCTCCACGGTCCCGTCGTGCCCCGCGGAGGCCGCGCTCACTCCCGTCGTGCCTTGGGCGGAGACCACGCCCACTCCCGTCGTACCCAGCGCTGAGGCCCCGCCCGCTCCCGTCGTGCCTTGCGCGGAGGCCCCGCCCACTCCCGTCGTGCCCCGCGCTGCCCGCGGCGGCGGCGGCCACGGTGAGGGGCGGGGGGGCGCGGGGTGTCGGGGGGGTCCCGGGGGTTTTAGGGGGTCCCGGGGGGTCCCGGCCCGGAGGAGCCGCGGCCCGTGGGGGCTGGAAGGGGTTTGGGGGGGGGGGGGGGTCGGGTTCTCCCTCATCCCCGTCACCCCCGGGGGGTCTCCCTGACCCCCCCCCCTTCCTCCAGGCCCCCCCGGTGCCCCCCCATTCCCCCCCCATTCCCCCCCCAGGCGCTCTGGGGCTCCAGCCCTGGCAGAAGCCCCCCCCCGACCCCCCAGCCCCGCCATGGGCCTGGACCCGTGGCAGAAGCGGCCGTCCCTCCGCTCTAACCCCCCCGCGCCCCCCAGCCCCGCCATGGGCCCCAAGCCGTGGCAGAAGGCGCTGTTCCCGCTGCGCTCCGTGGGGGCGGTGGTGCGGCTCTTCGAGGCCGAGCTGCGGCAGCCGGAGCCGGACCTGGTGCTGCTCTCGCTGGTCCTGGGCTTCGTGGAGCATTTCCTGGCCGTCAACCGCGTCCTCCCCACCAACGTCCCCGGCATCAGCTTCGAGGCGCGCCCGGGCCCCGACCCCCACACGCTGGCCTACTTCCCGGTGGCCGAGCTGTCCATCGTGGCCGCGCTCTACGCCCGCTTCACCGCCCAGATCCGCGGCGCCGTGGACCTCTCGCTCTACCCCCGCCCCGACGGCTTCTCCTCCCGCGACCTCGTCAAGAAAGTGTCGGACGTCATCTGGAACAGCCTCAGCCGCTCCTACTTCAAGGACCGGGCCCACATCCAGTCGCTCTTCAGCTTCATCACCGGTACCGGGGGGCGCGGGGGGGCTGCCCACAAGTGATAAGGGGCGTTTGGAGGGGGTCTGAGGGGTTGGGGGCTGCCCCAGAAGTGATAAGGGGTCTGGGGGGGTTGGGGGGCTGCCCACAAGTGATGGGGGGGTTGGGGGGCTGCCCCACAAGTGATGGGGGGGTTGGGGGGCTGCCCCACAAGTGATAAGGGGGTCTGGGGGGGTTGGGGGGCTGCCCCACAAGTGATAAGGGGGTCTGGGGGGGTTGGGGGGCTGCCCCACAAGTGATAAGGGGGTCTTGGGGGGGTTGGGGGGCTGCCCCACAAGTGATAAGGGGGTCTGGGGGGGTTGGGGGGCTGCCCCACAAGTGATAAGGGGGTCTGGGGGGTTGGGGGGCTGCCCCACAAGTGATAAGGGGGTTGGGGGGCTGCCCCATAACTAATGAAGGACTTCGGGGGTCCCCGTGGGCTCAGGATTACTCTAGGGCCCCCCCCCCCCCCCCCAGCGTTCGGGGGGTGACGGGCACCACGGGGTGACCCCGGGGTCCCCCCCCATCCCTGGGGTTCCCCCGTCCCCGTGGGGTGACCCGTGTCCCCCCCGCGCCCCCCAGGGACGAAGCTGGACAGCTCGGGCGTGGCCTTCGCGGTGGTGGGGGCGTGCCAGGCCCTGGGGCTCCCCGACGTGCACCTGGCCCTGAGCGAGGACCACGCCTGGGTGGCCTTCGGCGCGGGGGGGCTCCAGACCGCCGAGGTCACCTGGCACGGGAAGGGCAACGAGGACCGGCGGGGGCAGAGCGTGCAGGCGGGGGTGGCCGAGAGGGTGAGGGGGGGCGCGGGGGGCGGGATAGGGGTGAGGGGGGGCACCGGGTGGGGATGGGGGACGTGGGGAGGGGGATAGGGGGTGATGGGGGCACGGGGGGGACACAGAGGGGATGGGAGGGTGAGGGGGGCGGCGCAGGGGGACATGGGGGGTGAGGGGGGACATGGGGGGGGCCGCAGGACAGGGGAGGGGGCCGGGGGGGCAGGGATGGGCCGTGGGGGTGCGGGAGCACGGGGGGGGCCGGGCGGGTGTGTCACCGCCCCCTGCCCCCAGAGCTGGCTGTACCTGAAGGGCTCGTTCCTGCGGTGCTCGCGGCACATGGAGGTGGCGTTCATGGTGTGCGCCATCAACCCCTCCATCGACCCCCACACCGACAGCCTCGAGCTGCTGCAGCTCCAGCAGGTGGGGCGCCGGGGGGCGGCCGTGGGGCAGGGGGATGGCCGTGGGGCAGAGGGAGGGGCTGTGGGGCAGCCGTGGGGCAGGGGGGCGGCTGTGGGGCAGAGGGAGGGGCTGTGGGGCGGGCTGTGGGGCAGGGAGATGGCTGCAGGAGGGCTGTGGGGCAGAGGGAGGGGCTGTGGGGCAGCTGTGGGGCAGGGGGATGGCTGCAGGGGGGCTGTGGGGCAGGATGGTTATGGGGCAGCTGTGGGACAGGGGGGCTGTGGGGCACCCCCCAACCCTTGTCCCTGCCACCGCAGCGCCTGCTCTGGCTGCTCTATGACCTGGGGCACCTGGAGAGGTGAGACACCCCCGCCCCCCGCCCCGCCGTGGGGCTGCCCCCCAACCCACCGTGGGGCTGCCCCACAGGTACCCCATGGCGCTGGGAACTTGGCTGACCTGGAGGAGCTGGAGCCCACCCCGGGGAGACCCGACCCCCTCACCATCTACCACAAGGTGAGCCGGGGGGCAGGCCGTGGGGCTGAGCGCCGGGGGCAGGCCGTGGGGCTGACCCACACGTCCTGCCCCCAGGGCATCCTCTCGGCCCGCACCTACTACAACAACGAGCACATTTACCCCTACATGTACCTGGCCGGGTTCCACTGCCGCAACAAGAACGTGAAGGAGGCGCTGGAGGCCTGGGCCGACACGGCCACCGTCATCCAGGAGTGAGGGCGGCGCCGGGGGGGAACTTGGGGGGCCGGGGGGGGGCACTTGAGTGGCGCTGGGGGGGTCCCGGCCCTCGCTGTGGGGCTGGGGGGGCAGAGGGGGGGCGTTTCTTCCTTTCTGGGGGGTGTGGGACCGGGGGGGGGTGTTCAGTGTGTTTGGGGTCCCCAGAGCTCTCTGGAGCCGTGGGGCAGGGAATGGGGCGGGGGGGGGTCTGCTTGGAGCTTGGGTGTCCCCAGCCCTCATTGGGGGGCGGGGTCTGTGTCTTTTTCTGCAGCTGTGGGGCAGCTGGTACCGCCCCCCCCAACTTATGGGGCAGGTGTGGGGCAGCCGTGGGGCTGGTAATGGGGAGGGTGCTGCTTGGACTCAGGGTGGGCTCTGGGGGTCCCCATTCCTCCTGGGGGGGGGGTGTGTCTCTTCTATAACTGTGAGGCAGCTGGTGCCCCCCCCCAGCACTATGGGGCAGAGCCGTGGGGCAGCTGGTGCCCCCCCCAGCGCTATGGGGCAGAGCCGTGGGGCAGGGAGTGTCCCAGCCCAGGCTCTTGGGGCGGGGGGGGCGGGGGGGGGTGTTGGTGTCCCCGGACCCTTTTGGGGTGTCGTCTGTGTCCCCCCCCCCCAGCCCCTCCTGGCCGTGGGGCAGCCCCCCAAGTGCCCCCCCTTGCCCCCCAGCTACAACTACTGCCGCGAGGACGAGGAGATCTACAAGGAATTCTTCGACGTGGCCAACGACGTCATCCCCAACCTGCTGAAGGAGGCGGCCAACGCTGCGGAGCCCCCCGGGGAGGGCGACGGCGCCGAGGTGGGGGGGCCCCGCGCTGGGGGGGGCGTGGGGCGACCCACGGAGCCGGGGGGGGCACGGGATGTGTGAGCTGCATTTTGGGGTTTCAGGGGTGAGTTTGGGGGGTTCTGCGCTTGGGGGGGGGGGGGTTTGAAGGGGTCAGTGGGGTGCCCCACGTCTTGGGGGTGGTGTTTAAGGGGGTGCCCCACATTTGGGAGGTCGCGTTTGGCGGGGGTTCAGGGGGGCCCCAGGTGGGGAGGAGGCGGAATTTGAGGGTTTCGAGGGGGTCCCCCATATCTGGGGGGTGCATCTGGGGGTCTCAGGGAGGCGCCCCACATTTGGGGGGCTGAATTTGGGGGCTCACAGGGGGCGCCCCCCATTTGGGGGTCTCAGGGAGGCACCCCACATTTGGGGGGCTGTATTTGGGGCTCTCGGGGGGGCGCCCCCCATTTGGGGCTCTCGGGGGGGCGCCCCACATCTGGGGCTCTCGGCGAGCTGCGCCACTTGCGGCGCTCTCAGGGGGACGCCCCCCGTTTGGGGCGCCGCACCTGCGGGTCTCCGGCGGCGCCGCCGCGTTTCGGGGTGCCGGGGGCCCCCCCTGACCCCGCGGGTGCCCGCAGGCGTCCCCCAGCCCCGGGGGGGGGGTCTCGGCGCTGCAGGACCCCGAGTGCTTCGCCCACCTCCTGCGCTTCTACGACGGCATCTGCAAGTGGGAGGAGGGGAGCCCCACGCCCGTCCTGCACGTGGGCTGGGCCACCTTCCTGGTGCAGTCCCTGGGCCGCTTCGACGGGCAGGTACGGGGGTTTGGGGGTACGGGGGGTTTGGGGGGTCCCTGGGGGAGGAAGACGGGGCAGCCCCACGCCTGTCGTCCTCGACCAGCCCTATAGCTGTTTAGACAAGGGGCACTTGGGGGGGTTTTGGGGTTCTCTGGGGGTTTTCGGGGTCCTATGAGGGAGTTGGGGGGGCCCAGCGGGGTTTTGGGGCTCTCTGGGGCTTTGGGGACCCCCCCGGAGGTTTTGGGGATCGCAGGGGTGCGGGGGGAGGACGGGGCAGCCCCACGCAGCTGTGTGTGTGTGCGTGCGTGTGCGTGTGACCCCCCCCGGGGTCCCCAATAACCTCGGGGGGATCCCCAGGGCCCCCCCCCCACCTCCCGGGGTCCCCCAATTTCACCGCGGGGGCGCTCCCCCCCCAGGTGCGGCAGAAGGTGACGCTGCTGTCGCGGGACTCGGACCCCCCCGAGGACGAGGAGGCGGGGGGGGAGGAGCCCCCCCGCGAGGGCCGGCGCCGGGGGCCGCGACGCGAGTCCAAGCCCGAGGAGCCGCCGTCGCTCCCCAAGAAACCCCCCCCCGAGCGCCGCCGCCCCCCCCGGCCCGAGGAGCCCCCCCCGGCCACCCCTCCTCCCCCCGGCGCCGCCCCCCCCGGGGCCCCCCCCGGCCCCCCGGCGGCGGGGGGGGGCGGCCCGGTGCTGGTGTTCCAGAGCCAGAAGATGCGGGGGATGCAGGACCTGCTGCGCGCCCCCAAGATCAACTCCAGCGCCATCAAGCTGCAGCTCACGGCCCAGTCCCAGGTGCAGCTCAAGAAGCAGAAGGCGGCGCCCAGCGACTACGCCCTGGGGGCCTTCCTGAAGAGACCCCGCAAGGGGCTCTGACCCCCCCGCGACGGCGGGGACCCCCCCGGCATGGGGAGACCCCCCCCGGGGAGCTGGGACCCCCCCGGAACGGGGTGGGACTCCCCAAGGACAGCTGGGACGCTGCAGGGGGCTCTGACCCCCCCCCGGGGGCGGGGACCCCCCCGGAACAGACCTTGGGGGGGGGGGGGGGGGCGGAATAAAATGGGGAGAAAAAGGGAAAAAAAGGGTCAGGAGGGGGCGGGATTGGGGCGCGGGGGGGGGATTTGGGGTGAAAAAAAGGGGCGGGGGGGCGTCGCGGGGCAATAAACCGCCGCTGGTTGTTTTTTTCCACCGTTTCCTCTTTTTTTATTATTTTTTCGGGGGGGGGGGTGTCGCCCCTGTTCTGCGGGGGCTATTCATATTCACCAGGCGCTTATGCATATGCATAACCTGTCCCCGCCCCTCCTCGCCTCTTTTTGTACTCGGGCCTTCAGCCGGCGGGGGGGGGGGGGGCGGTGACGCCCCCCCGGACCCCGATTCCGCAGAGCTGCCCCCCCCCCCCCCCGCCGCCATTTTAGGACCCTCCTGCCGCGGCCGGAGCGCGCAGGAACGGCCCCGCCCCGCCATCCCCAGGGGTCCGGGGGGGCCGCGACCCCCCCCGAAGTGTGATGGGGGGGGGGGAGGTTTGGGGGGATTTTGGGGTCGGGGAGTGGGGGCGTAAATTCCCGTGATGCTTCGCGGCGAGGTTCTGGCGGGCCGCGGCGCCCGCCCGCCGCCGCCTCCGCCAATCCAGCGGCGCGTTTTCTTGCGCGACGGCGCGGCGGGCCAATCAGCGCTGGCCGAGGAGTCGGGCCAATGAGGGGCGAGGCAGGCGGTGTCGTCACGGGCCACGGGGTCTCCCGACGCCCCCGCGCGGGGGCGCGGGGCGGGGCCGAGCACAGCCAATAGCGGCGGGCGCCCCCCTCCCCCCCCGGCGGACCCGCCCTCCGCCGCTCCGCCCAATCGGCGCTCGCCCCCCCTCGCCCTGCCCTGAGCGACGTCCCTCCCGGCCAATCCCCTCCGCCGCCGCCTCGGCGCCCGTCCCCGCCCCGCCGCCCTCCCCCTTCGCCCAATCGCCGCCGTCTCCTGGCGGACGGGCGTCTCCGCCGGCCAACGGCCGCTCGCGGGCGGCTTGACGGACGCGTGGCGCGGCCAATGGGCGTCGCGCGCGCGTAGCGGCGGCGTGGAAGGTTCGCGAAGGCCGGCGGCCGAGGGGAGGCTCTATGGCGACCGGGGCGAACGCCACGCCGCTGGGCAAGCTCCACCCGCCCCCGCCGCCGGGGAAACCCGGCTTCCCGCTGCCGCCGCCCCCCGGCCTCGTCCTGCCCGGCCCGCCGCCGCCTCCCCCGCCGCCCCCCGGCGCCGGCCAGGCCCCGGCCGCTCTCCTGGGCCCGATGGCGGCCGCCGCGTACCCGTTCGCCGCGCTGCCGCCGCCGCCGCCGCCGCCCCCGCCGCCGCCGCCGCCGCCGCAGCCTCAGCCGCAGCAGCAGCCGCCGCCGCCCCCCCCGCCGCCGCCGCCGCCGGCCCAGCAGCAGCAGCAGCAGCCGCAGCCTCAGGCGGCGGCCGCGCCGCAGCCGCAACAACCGGCGGCTCCCGCCGCCCCCCCGCAGCCGCCGCCGCAGCAGCAGCAGCAGCAGCCGCCGGCGCCCGGGGCCGCGCCCTACGGGCAGTACCGCTTCCCCTCGCCGCCTCCCGGCCACGACCCGCCGGCCCCCCCGCAGGCGGCTGCGGCGCCTCCCGCCGCGCCCCCCCCTCAGCAACCGCCGGCCCCCCCCCAACAGCCGCCGGCCGCCGCCCCGGCGCAGCAACGGCCGGAGGAGAGCGGGCCCGGCGGGGGGGGCGGCGGAGGAGGAGGGGGGGGGCAGAATGAAGCGGGCGGGCGCGCGGCCGGCGGCCACAAGGGCTCCCGGAGGTCAGGTACGAGCCGGGGGGGGGCGGGCGAAGGGCGAACGGGGGGGTTGGGGGGGGCAAAAAGGGGAGTAATGGGGGGTTAAGTGGGGGTTTAGTGTCCTTTTGGGGGTCTGGGGGGGGGGTCCGTGGGTTTGGGGGGGCCTCCGGGGGGGGTTTGGGGGTTCTGTGGCGTGTTTAGGGGGGTTTGGGGGGTCTCTAGGGGGTGTTTGGGGGGCTCCGGGGGTCGCCGGGGGGGTCCTTGGGGGGTGTCGGGGGGGGGTTTGGGGGCTTTGAAGGGGGTCCGGGGGTGTCGGCGGGGGGTGAAGGCGCCCCCCCAGTCGCCGGCGGCCATTTTGTGGCCCCAGACACGCCGCGGGGGGGGGGGGGGGGGGGCGGTGTGTGTTGTCGCGTCTCTCCGTGCCCCCCCGCCCGAACACGCGCGGCGAGTCGGTCCCCACCCCGCGGGGATTCGCCCCAACCCGCCGGGTGTCCCCCCCGCCCGCTCCCCCCAGACTTCCCGCGGAAGCGGAAGCGGAGCCGCTGGAACCAGGACTCGCTGGAGCAGAAGACGGTGATCCCGGGGATGCCGACGGTGATCCCGCCCGGGCTGACCCGCGAGCAGGAGCGCGCCTACATCGGTAACGGCCGGGCCGGGCCGGGGGGGCCCTCGGGGGTCGGGTCGGGCCGGGGCTCAAACCGCCGCGGCTGCGGTGGCGATTCCCTGCCCGGGGAGCCGGGGCCGTTCCGAGGCGGTGCTGCCCGGGGTTGGGTCCCGTTCCCCCCGGCAGGGAGTAAGGGCTGTGCCTGGGGCCACGCTGCCTGCTCTCTGGTACCAGCACAGTGATCGTGGTGGTTTTTGAGGTAACACTGATCGGTTTTGGCAAAAAATTCACTTCTTCAGTCAGTAAGGGATGCGTTTGGGGTGATACTGCCTGATCTCTAGTAACGATGCCCTTCCTAAAGCCGCAATAGTTATTTTTGAAGTAACACGGCTTGCTTTGGGGCAATAATACACTTTTTTAGGTGATAGCGGGTGTTTTTGAGGTGGTATCGCCTGGTTTGGGGGCACGATTCACCTTCCTGGAGGATAAGGGTTATTTCCGAGGCAACGCTGCCTAGCGGTTGGTAACAGCACACTTTTTTAGGGGATAATACTTATTTCAGAAGTAATCTTCCCCGATTTTTGACAACAGTGCACTTTTTTAGGGGACGGTGGTTAGTTTTGAGGTGGTATTGCCAGATTTTTGGCAATGATTCACCTTTTCGGGGAATAGTAGTTATTTCTGAGGTAATATTGCCTCGTTTTTTGGCGATAATGCACTTTTTTAGGTGATAATAGTTTTTTTTGAGGTAGTATTGCTTGATTTTTGGCAATAATTTACCTTTTGGGGGGATAATAGCTATTTTTAAGGTAATATTGCCTGATTTTTGGCAATAATTTGCCTTTTTAGGGGATAATAGTTATTTTTGAGGTAATATTGCCTGATTTTTGGCAATAATTTGCCTTTTTAGGGGATAATAGTTATTTCTGAGGTAATACTGACAGATTTTTGGCAATGATTTACCTTTTTAGGGGATAATAGTTATTTTTGAGGTAATGTTGCCTGATTTTTAGCAGTAATTTGCCTTTTCAGGGGATAGTAGTTAGTTTTGAGGTAATATTGCCTGATTTTTGGCAGTAATTCGCCTTTTCAGGGGATAATAGTTAGTTTTGAGGTAATATTGCCTGATTTTTGGCAGTAATGCACTTTCTTAGGAGTTAATAGTTATTTCTGAGGGAGTACTGCCCGATTTTTTGGTAACAATTCACCTCTTCAGGGGTAATGGCTCTTTCTGAGGCAATACCACCTGATTTTTGGTACTAATTCAGTTTTTTAGGGAATAATGGGTGCTTCTGAGGTGGCGTTGCCCAGTTCTCAGTAACAATGCACTTTTTCCGGGGATAACGGTTATTTCCGAGGCAATAGCGCCTCGGTTTTGGTGACACCTCACCGTTTTCAGGGGCGGTGGGTGTCTCTGAGGTGGCTTTGCCCGATTCGGGGTAACCGCTGCCCGGCTAGGGCTGGTGGCTGGGGTAGCGGTACCGGGGCCGCGGGGCCGGGGCCGCGGTCGGGCTCTGGCAGTGCCGGGGGACGGCGTTGGGCTCCCCGGCGGTACCGCTTACCTTGCCACGCCTCACCCCGAGAGCCACGAGGCCGCGTTGGGGCGGAACGCCGGGTTTTGGAGCGGGGTTTGCTCTGGGGAGAAAAACCGCTGGTTCACGTCACGCTGCCTTTCCCTGATTCACGAACGCTTGTGTGGGGTGAACGTGTCCCCTGGTAATCTCTCTGCTTTCCTCCCACTGGTGTTTGGTGTTAGAGCGATAAATGCTTGATTTTAGAGCGATAAATGTTTGATTTTAGAGCGATAAATGTTTGATTTTAGAGCGATAAATGTTTGATTTTAGAGCGATAAATGTTTGATTTTAGAGCGATAAATGTTTTGATTTTAGAGCGATAAATGTTTTGATTTTAGAGCGATAAATGTTTTGATTTTAGAGCGATAAATGTTTTGATTTTAGAGCGATAAATGTTTTGATTTTAGAGCGATAAATGTTTTGATTTTAGAGCGATAAATGTTTTGATTTTAGAGCGATAAATGTTTTGATTTTAGAGCGATAAATGTTTTGATTTTAGAGCGATAAATGTTTTGATTTTAGAGCGATAAATGTTTTGATTTTAGAGCGATAAATGTTTTGATTTTAGAGCGATAAATGTTTTGATTTTAGAGCGATAAATGTTTTGATTTTAGAGCGATAAATGTTTTGATTTTAGAGCGATAAATGTTTTGATTTTAGAGCGATAAATGTTTTGATTTTAGAGCGATAAATGTTTTGATTTTAGAGCGATAAATGTTTTGATTTTAGAGCGATAATGTCTGAATTTAGAGCAAATAACGTCAGAATTTGCAGCAATGATGGTAACGACAAGGTCTGGTTTTAGAGGCACAGTGTCCACTTGGGGTAACCACGTCTGCTCTGTTCCCACCCTAATGCCTCATTTTGGGGCAAACACGTCTGTTTTGGGCAGTCCCGTCACTTTTTGTATAACGGTGCCTGATTTTAGGGTGGATAACGATGCTTTTCCTCACGGTCACGACGTTTGGCGTTAGCTGAAACGTGCCCGGTTTTAGCAGTAACGCCCGTAACGTTTGGTTTTGGGGTAAATAACGTGTATA
Source organism: Athene noctua (assembly GCF_965140245.1). Taxonomy (NCBI): domain Eukaryota; kingdom Metazoa; phylum Chordata; class Aves; order Strigiformes; family Strigidae; genus Athene; species Athene noctua. The sequence continues at coordinate 2,014,249 of NC_134068.1, read as the reverse complement.
TTGGGTAACGATGCTGCTCTTACCGACAACGACATTTGCGGTAAACCTGTCGATTTTAGGTAACAACCAATGTCCTTTTTTTAGCGTAACGAATGTTTGCTTTTAGGGTAAACGTGTGCGTTTCAGGTACCGACACCGGTAACGATGTCTGGTTTTGGGGCGAAAACGCCCGTTTCTAGTAACGGTCGCTGTGTTTCACGGCGCCGGGGCCTGGTTTTGGGGTAACTCTGCCCGCTTTCGGCCGAGCTGCCCGTCGTTACCGGCAGCCCCGCTGGGTTTTGGGGCCGATAACATGTGTTTTGGGCAAAAAAAACCAAGAGAAAAACCAAACCACACACACACACCCCCCCTGCCCCCGCCGCGTGTGTGGTGTGGTACCAAGGCCTGGTTTTGGGGACACTCTGTCTGGTTTTGGGAAAAGCCGCCGTTCGGGCTCTGTGCTAGAGAATGTCTGTTGTTTTTGGCCAGAATGTCGTTTTTTTTGGTAACTCTGTCTTTTTTCCCACCCTTTTTTCTGTCCTAACCGGGTTTCTTCCAGTGCAACTGCAGATCGAAGACCTGACTCGCAAACTGCGCACGGGAGACCTGGGCATCCCCCCTAACCCTGAGGACAGGTTGGGACCCTTCCCCTGACAGTCCCCGCCCCCCCTTTGGGGCGCTTCCGCTGGTTTTCACCATTCCCGGCCTTTCCGCCGCGGGGGGGCCGGGGGCCGCCCCCCCGGTTTCCCCTCGGATCACCCCCCACCCCGATTCGGTTCCGATCGGCCCCGGGGGCTCCGGCCGCAGCCCCCCCCCCCACCCACCCGATCTTCCCCCCCCGGCCAAAGGGGCAGCCCGGGGGGGGTCCCGCGGCCCCGCTGAGGACCGGCGGGGGTGGGGGGGCCGCCCCGGCGCTTGGGGTTTTGGGGGGAAATCCAGGGAAATCCGCAATAACCCGACTTGCTCCTCCGCAGCGCGCCAGGGCCGAGCGCATCGTTAACGAGCCGGGGCGTCGTTAGACGGGGGGTTAATTGCGGTGCTGATTAGCCTTGACCTTTCCTTTCGGTGTCGACAGTTCCCTTTAGGCCGCGAGGACGGTGGCGCCAACTGGGTTTAATCCAGAAAAGTTTCTTTTTCACCCCAAAACGGGTGCAGGTTTCCGATTGCCGCCCGGGATTGTAATTTTTTTTGGACGATCCGCGTAATCTCTTCCCTTCTTGCAGCCTCATCCTAAATTCGCAATTTTGGGGGAAGCCGGGGGGGGTAAAAAAAGGTCCATAACTTTAACCAAAAACTCGAGGAATTGTGACTTTTTTTTTTTCTTTTTCATCTCCTTAATTGATGATAATTCTGATTTTTAATTCTGATTTTTAATCATAATTCTGATTTTTTTTTCCCACCCCGAACACACGGCTCTGCTAAACCGACCTTAACTCTTCCCTCCGTAGCTTTTCCTGCCGCGCTGCCAAAACCAAAAGCTTCCCCCCAAAAAAGCGGGAGCTTTTCCTCTAAAAAACCGCAGAAACGGGCAAAACGAGGCCTCCAAAAAAAAAAAAAAAAACCAAACAAAAAAACGAGAAAAGGGGGGAAAAAAAGTTTTAATAAGAGCCCAAACTGCCCCAAAACAGGAAAAAGGAGCCAGAGCGGCTGGTTTTGGGGCGGGGGGGGGGGCTCTTAATTGGGCGCTAATTAACGCCCCCCCCCGGGGAGGGGAGGGGGGGGGGCAGCCCCTGTCCTGGCTGGGGCGGGGTTGGGGGTGGGAAGGGGGGGTCGGGGGGGCGGGTACAGCCCCCCGGGGGGCCCGTCCGGCGGCAGGGTGACCCCCCCTGCCCCCCCCAGGTCGCCCTCCCCCGAGCCCATCTACAACAGCGAGGGGAAGCGCCTCAACACCCGCGAGTTCCGCACCCGCAAGAAGCTGGAGGAGGAGCGGCACAACCTCATCACCGAGATGGTGGCCCTGAACCCCGACTTCAAGCCCCCCGCCGACTACAAGTGAGGCCGATTCGGGGCCTTTTTTTTGGGGGGGGTGTTGCCGGGGGGCTGGTTTTTTTATTTTGCCCTTCGTAACCCCCGCGCCGTTCTCGCTGCAGGCCGCCGGCCACGCGGGTCAGCGACAAGGTGATGATCCCGCAGGACGAGTACCCCGAGATCAACTTCGTGGGGCTGCTCATCGGGCCCAGGTGGGGCTGCGGGACCCCCCCGTCACCCCCAAAACCGCCGGGGGGCCCTCGTCCCCCTCATCGCCTCCCGGGGGGGTCGCCCCTAACGAGCCCCCAGCACTTAACGAAGCCACAAGTGCCACCACCCTCACAGCCTGGGGGGGCAGGGGGAACACAAGGCAGTTTGGGGGTGCCCCCCCCACTCTCAGCATCACCCCAGGATTTGGGGGGGGGGGGGGGTCTTAACGAGGCTGCCAGGCCCCCCTCTGCCTTCCTGGGGGGTCCCAGTAGGGCATTGGGGTTCCCCCCTCCCCGGCTGGGGTGGGTGACCCCCTGCCCGGGCTGGTCGCCCCCCGTCAGATAATTCGGGGGGGGCTCTTAGTGATTTGGGGTGACTAACGCTGCCGCCATCTTGTCTCTCCCCCCCCGTGGGGTCCCACAGTGGGTCTGTGGGTTCCCCCCACCCCAAATTCACGCAGGTGACCCCCTTTCCCCCCCCTATTCTGTGCTGTGCCCCCCCCCCAAATATTTGGGGGGATTTTCACAATTTTTTGGGGTCCCCCCCGCAGGGGGAACACGCTGAAGAACATCGAGAAGGAGTGCAACGCCAAGATCATGATCCGGGGCAAGGGCTCGGTGAAGGAGGGCAAGGTGGGCCGCAAGGACGGGCAGATGCTGCCGGGCGAGGACGAGCCGCTGCACGCCCTGGTCACCGCCAACACCATGGAGAACGTCAAGAAGGCGGTGGAGCAGGTCTGGGGGGGCCCTGGAGGGGCCGGGGGGGCCCTGCTGACCCGTTTCTCACCCACACACACGCTCCCCCCCCCAGATCCGCAACATCCTGAAGCAGGGGATCGAGACGCCCGAGGACCAGAACGATCTGCGCAAGATGCAGCTGCGGGAGCTGGCGCGGCTCAACGGGACCCTGCGGGAGGACGACAACCGGTCAGCACCCCGGAGTGGTCCCTGGGGCCCCCCCGGAGTGGTCCCTGGGGTCCCCCCAGAGTGGTCCCTGGGGTCCCCCCGGAGTGGTCCCTGGGGCCCCCCCGGAGTGGTCCCTGGGGTCCCCCCAGAGTGGTCCCTGGGGCCCAGAAATGGTCCTTTGAGCCCCGAGAAGGGTCCCCTGCGGCCCCGCAAAATGGCTCCTTGGGCCCGAAACAGTCTCTTGTGCCCCAAAATGGGGCTCCCTGAGCCCCAAGTGTAGCCCTTTGGACCCCAGAAATGGCTCCTTGGACCCCAAAACCAGCCCCTTGGGCTTCAAACGGGGCTCCCTGAACCCTAAATACGGCTCCTTGGGCTTCAGGAGCTGCCGCCTGAGCCCCAAAACGGGGCCCTTTTACCCCAAACCGGGCCCCTTTTACCCCAGTTGTGTGTGTGACCCTTCTGACCCCAAACCCCGGCCCCTTGCACCCCCACCCGGGGCCCCTCTCCCCCCGAACACACTTTCTGCCCCCGAAAGCCCCCTTTTCCCCCAAGCGCGCCCCTCCCCCGTACACAACCCCCGTCGCCCCCCGCCCGCAGGATCCTGCGCCCGTGGCAGAGCTCGGAGCCGCGCAGCATCACCAACACCACGGTCTGCACCAAGTGCGGCGGCGCCGGGCACATCGCCTCCGACTGCAAGTTCGCGCGGTGAGCGCCCCCGAGCGCCCCTGACCCCCGAGCGCCCCCTGACCCCCGAGCGCCCCCTGACCCCCGTGTGCCCCCAGCCCCGGGGACCCGCAGTCGGCGCAGGACAAGGCCCGCATGGACAAGGAGTACCTGTCGCTCATGGCCGAGCTGGGCGAGGCGCCCGTCTCCGTCAGCTCCAACGCCGCGCACAACACCAGCCCCCTCTCCAGTAGCCACCGGGCTACCAGCCAGGCCGGCGGCCAGCCCCCCCCGGTGAGTGCGCCCCCCCGCGCCCCCCCCGCCCCCCCCCCCCCGGCGGCGCTGACCCCCCCCTCTCTGTGTGTCCCCCCCCAGAGCCGCCCGCCCTGGATGAACTCGACCCCCGCCGAGAGCCGCCCCTACCACGGGGCTGCACGGGGGGGGCCCGGGGGGGCCCCACAGCTTCCCCCACCCCATGGCCGGGCTGGGGGGGGCGGCCCCGGGGGGCACCCGCTGCAGCACAACCCCAACGGGCCCCCCCCGTGGATGCAGCCGCATCACCCCCCCATGGGGCAGGGCCCCCACCCCCCCGGGCACCCCGCGCCCCACCACATGGGTGAGGACAATCCTGGGAGGGGGGCACGGGGGGGGAAAGGGGAGAAATGGGGTTGGGGGGCAAAAGGGGGGAGAAATGGGGTGAGGGGGGCAAAAGGGGGGAGAAATGGGGTGAGGGGGGCAAAAGGGGGGAGGAAGTGAGGGTTGGGGGGGCAGAACGGGTTGGGGGTGAGGGGGGGGCAAAGGGGGAGTTTGGGGGGGTGATGGGGGAGAAATGGGGGTTGGGGCAAAAGGGGGGGGAAGGGGGTTTTGGGGGGGGAGGGTTTAAGGAGGAAAAAGGGAATTGGGGGAAAAGGGTTTTGGGGTGAAAAAAGGGGTTTTTGGGCACATGCCCCCTCGGTGCTGGGTCCTGTTCCCCTCGCGGGGGCTTTGGGGTGAATCGGGGGGTTCGGCTGCGCCCTGGGAGCTGCCTCCTGCGGGGGGGGGGGGGGGGGGGGAGGATTTTTTCAGCCCCCCCCCCCCCCCCCCCCGTGGCAACGGCGCCTCCTCCCGCCATGGGCGCCGGGGGGGTTCTGGTGGGTTCGGGGGGGCTGGGGGGGGCCGGGGGTGCCCGCGTGTGTTTTGGGGGCGGGGGGTCGCGCGGCCGTCGCCCTCGCTAAGGCGCCGGTCTCTCATTCCCTCAAGATCAGTACCTGGGAAATGCGCCGGTGGGCTCTGGGTCTATCGCCTGCACCAGGGAAAAGGTGGGACCCCCCCGCGCCCCCCCGGCCCCCTCCCCGGGCGCCCCCGCCCGCTCACCGCCCCTGCCCCCCAGGTATGATGCCGCCGCCGCTGGGTTTGCTGCCCCCCCCGCCCCCCCCGCCCGGTGGGCAGCCGCCGCCCCCCCCTCCGGCCCCCTCCCCCCCTGGCAGCAGCAGCCGCCGCCGCCCCCAGCAGCAGCAGCACCCCCCTGCCCTGGCAGCAAAGTGAGTGCGGGGGGGCGCGGGGGGGGTTGGGGTGATTTGGGGGGGTTGGGGGCAGGTTTGGGGGCGACTTGGGGGAAACGTTGGGGGTGTTTGGTGCAGATTCAGGGGGGGTTGGGGCCATTTCAGGGGATTTGGGGGCAAATTTGGGCAGATTTGGGGGGTTTGGGGGCAGTTTTGGGGTGATTTGGGGGGTTTTCAGTTGATTTGGGGCAATTTCAGGGGTTTTGGGTGGATTTGGGGCATTTTGGGAGGTTTTGGGGGAGGGGGCACCCCCGTCACTAATTAACCCCCGTAATTAACTCCCTCCCCCCATTGATCCTCATTTACCCCTGGGGGGGCTAAGCCTCCTCTGTAATTAGCCGTCCCTGTTACTGAGCCCTTCCCGGGGGTGTCGGGTCAGTTGGGCCCCCCGTCGCCCCCATCCCTCGCCCGACCCCCTCCCCGCTTCGCCCCCCGACTCCGGTGCCTGCCCCGCAGATACGACGACCACCACGAGCGCTGGCAGCGGGTCCCTCCCCCCTGGCAGCAGGGGGGGGCGGCGGGGGGGCGGCGGGGGGGGGGGGCGGCTTCTTCGGGGGCCCCCCCCCCCCTCCCGGCAGCCCCTCGCTGGTGCCTTTGCCCCCGGGGTGCAGCCCCCGCTGCCCCCCGGGGCCCCCCCGCCGCCGCCGCCCCCCCTGGCTCCGGGGCCATGATGTACGCGCCCCCGCCGCCCCCCCCGCCCCATGGACCCTTCTAACTTCGTCACCATGATGGGCATGGGGGTGCCCGCCCTGCCCCCCTTCGGGCTGCCCCCCGCGCCCCCCCCGCCGCCCCCCAGAACTGACCGCGGACACCCCCCCCCCCCGGCCCCGGGGCCGCCCTGAGCGCGGGGGCGGGGCCACGGGGTCACTCCCCCCTGCCCCCAGCGTGCGTGGCCCCTCCCCCCCAGCGCTTTTTGTGAACCAATAAAAACCGGGGCGGGGCCCCCGCCCCTCCCCCCACGCTGTGTCGTTATTTCTCGCGGTTTCCCGCCCCTCCCCCCCCGTGAAACACGAGCCCGGCGGTCCCGCCCTTCGCCCCGCCCCCACCCCTGTGCCTGTCAATCACCCGCCGAAATGTCGCGACCTTGAACTTGGCCTCGGGTTACCGGGAGGGGGGAGGGGCGGGGCGGGGCCTCGCGGCGCCACGCCCCCTCGGGACTAAACACCGGGAGGGTGGGCGTGGCCGCGCAAGCACCGCCTCCCTCCTGAATATTAAACACGTCACAGCCCCGGGGGGGCCGGGCTCGCCCGTGCGAATGAGCGCTGAGGTGGGGGCGTGGCCAAGCCGCCCCGTGCTTCGCCTCCCTCATAAATATTCAACGGGAACACCGGTGAGGTTCCCCCTGCCCTGGGCAGGGGTGTGGCGCCGCAAGCTCCGCCCCCTCGTGATTTATTAATGAGGGTGCCCCTGCCGCAGCGCCTAGGGTGGGTGGGGCGTGGTTTATCGCGGAGCCCCGCCCCCTCGTGAATAATTAATGATGCGCCCTCGGCACCGCGTGCGGGGGGGGGGCCAAGTGAGGCCGTGACTCCCCGTGTGGCCACGCCCCCTCCTGAATAATTAATCAGCCGCTCCCTCATAGCGCCCGGGCCGCCGCCGCTGCCGCCTCCAGCCCAGAGCCCCCCGGACCCCCCAGGACCCCCGAACCCCCCGGGACCCCCCGAAACCCCACCGGGACCCCCAACCCCCCCGGGACCCCCCGAAACCCCACCGGGACCCCCCGCTCCACCACATCGG
>NC_134068.1:1966604-2007049 GCF_965140245.1 Athene noctua | reverse complement strand
TCCCCTGTCCCCGTACCGGAGCCCATCAGACCCCTCAGCTCTCTCTCCATGTCCCTGTCCCCCCCGTGTCCCCTGTCCCCGTACCGGAGCCCATCAGACCCCTCAGCTCTCTCTCCATGTCCCTGTCCCCCCCGTGTCCCCTGTCCCCGTACCGGAGCCCATCAGACCCCTCAGCTCTCTCTCCATGTCCCTGTCCCCCCCCGTGTCCCCTGTCCCCGTACCGGAGCCCATCAGACCCCTCAGCTCTCTCTCCATGTCCCTGTCCCCCCCGTGTCCCCTGTCCCCGTACCGGAGCCCATCAGACCCCTCAGCTCTCTCTCCACCGCCCCCGCCCGCGCGTCCACCCGCGTCTGTTCCCGCTCCAGCGCGCGCAGCTCCGCCCCCACCCGCTGCGCCGCGTCCCGCAGCCGCTGGGGGGAAACGGGGAAAGGGGGGGGCCCCCCCAAAGCGAGGGGTGTCACAGGGCCCCCCCCAAACCAAGGGGTGTCACAGGGCCCCCCCAAAGCGAGGGGTGTCACAGGGCCCCCCCCAAAGCGAGGGGGTGTCACAGGGCCCCCCCCAAACCAAGGGGTGTCACAGGGCCCCCCCAAAGCGAGGGGTGTCACAGGGTCCCCCCCAAACCGAGGGGTGTCACAGGGTCCCCCCCAAACCAAGGGGTGTCACAGGGCCCCCCCGCACCGAGGGGTGTCACAGGGCCCCCCCCCAAACCAAGGGGTGTCACAGGGTCCCCCCCAAAGCGAGGGGTGTCACAGGGTTCCCCCCCAAACCGAGGGGGTGTCACAGGGCCCCCCCGCACCGAGGGGTGTCACGGGACCCCCCCCCCCATATCAAGGTTTGTCCCCAGAGCCCCCCCCCTCCCTTAAGGGGTGTCACAGACCCTCCCCGGGCCCCCCCCCATCAAGGGGTGTCCCCAGAGCCCCCCCCCAACAAACGGGGTGTCCGAGGGGCCCCCCCCCACCCCATGGAGTGTCCCCCCCCCGTGTCCCCCCCCTTACCGGCATTTCCTCCTCTGGGGACTCAGGTTCCTCCGGGGCATCTACACGGGGGGGGGGGACGGACACACACAAAATTTGGGGGGACAAAGGGGTGCGACACCCCCCCCCCCAAATCAGCCCCAGGAGCGGGGGGGGACACCCCCGTGACCCCCCCCCAACCCCCCAAAAAACTCACCGGAGGGGGGGGGTTGGTCTGGGGGGGGCGTGACGTCCCCGTCAGCCTGGGGAGAGAAGGGGGGGGGGGTCAGGGACCCCCAGATTGGGGGGGGGGATGGAAATAAAGGGGGGGCAGAAATAGGGTCAGTCCTACAATAACTGCCCCCCCCCCCCGGAATTAAGGGCCAGGGGGGGTCTTTAATCGAGGGGGGGGTCTCTCATCGCGGGGGGGACTCGGGGGGGGTCTCTCATCGCGGGGGGGGACTCGGGGGGGGTCTCTCACCGCGGGGGGGTCTCGGGGGGGGTCCCCGCGTCGCTCCGAGCGGCGTCTCCGCAGCAGGTCGGCGTCGCGCAGGTGGGCGAGGGTCTTGGTGCGGGGGGCGGCGCGGGGCCGGGGGGGGCCCCCGCTTGAGTTGGGGGGCGGCCCCCTCCCCCACTGGGGCGGTGTAGGCGGGGGGGGGGCACCAGAACCCCCGGGGGGGGCACCAGAACCCCCGGGGGGGGGCCGGGACCCGCGTCCTTCGCCCCCGCCGCAGCCTCGCTGACCCCCCCCGCTGCTGGGGGGGGCGGGGGGGGCCCCCCCTCCCTGGAACCAAGTTGGGGGTCCGGGGGGGTCCGGGGGGGCCCCACATCGATGGGGCCAAGCTGAGGGTCTTGGGGGGGCCCCCCCGGGCCGGCAGCGATGGGGGGGTCCGAGGGGGGGGCACCCCCCTCCTCAAGCATGCAGATCTGGGGGGCTGAGGGGGGGCCCCCCCCATCCGCAAGGGGCTCCGGGGGGGTCCGGGGGGGCCCCCCTGGTCAGTGCTGAGTTGGGGGGCAGAGGGGGGCCCCCCCTCGATGGTGCTGAGCTGGGGGGCCGGGGGGGGCGCTGAGGGCCCCCCCTCAACAGTGTCAAGCTGGGGGGCTGGAGGGGTCCGGGGGGGCACCCCACATCCACGGTGCTGAGTCCGGGGGGGTCCGGGGGTGCCGCTGGGAGCCCCCCCTCAGTGGAGCCGAGCTGGGGGTCCGGGGGGGACCCCCCCTGGCCGGTGCCAAGTTGGGGGGCCGGGGGGGGGCCCCTCGCAATGGAGACAAGCTGGGGGTCCGGGGGGGTCCGGGGGGGCCCCCCTGCGCTGGTGCTGAGCTGCGGGTCTGGGGGTGTCACTGGGGGCCCCCCCTCCGTGGAGCCGAGCTGGGGGTCCGGGGAGGGCCCCCCCTCAATGGAGCCGAGCTGGGGGGCCGGGGGGGGCCCCCCCTCAATGGAGCCAATCTGGGGGTCCGGGGGGGGCCCCCCTCAATGGAGCCGAGCTGGGGGTCCGGGGGGGGCCCCCCCACACCAGTACTGATGGGGGGGTGCAGGGGGGGGCCCCCCTCGATAGACCCAAGCCGTGGGGCCGGGGGGGTCCCCTCCTCGAAGGTGCCGATCTGGGGGTCCAGGGCTCTTTGTGGGGGCCCCCCCTCGATGGGGCCGAGCTGGGGGCCCCCCGGGCTGTCAGTGGCGGGGGGGCGCGGGGGGGGCCCCCCGGGGGGGGCTGCAGGCGGGCCCGCACCTGGCTGAGGTAAGTCATCACCGCCAGGCGGTCGGGCGCCGGCCGCAGCGCCAGGTCGGCCGGGTCCAGCAGCCGCGGGACCCCCAGAGCCGCGAAGGCGTCGAAGGCCTGGGGGGGGCCCGGGGGGGTTGGGGGGGGCCCTTGGCAGCCGGGACCCCCCCCCCCCCCCCTCGGCTTTTCCCGCACCCCCCCGACTCACCAGCTTGTTGTTGCCGCGGATGTCGAGGGGGTCCAGCGCCTCGTAGTCACTGGGGGGGGGACACACACACACGGGGGGGGGTCCTGGTCCCTTCAGGTGTCCCTGGAGGGGTCTCAGGGTGACCCCCCCCCATGTGACCCCCCCGCGCCACCCCGGGGTGTCCCCGAGGTCACCCCAGGATGTCCCCTCCCACGGCCCCAGGTCCAACCCCCTGTCCCCAGGGTGACCCCCCCCAACCGCAGGGTGGCCCCCCCATGTCCCTAAGGTGCCCCCCCATCCGCAGGCTGCCCCCCCCAACCGCAGAGTGCTCCCCCCATCCCTAGGGTGCCCCCCCCTCCATGTCTCCCCCCGCCCCAGGTGCCCCCACGATGCCCCATCCCACCTCCCCAGTCTCCCCCGTCCCCAGGGGTGCCCCCCCCTGCCCCCAGGGTGCCCCCCCCAACCGCAGAGTGACCCCCCCCGCCCTCAAGTTACCCCCCATCCCCAGGGTGCCCCCCCCAGGTACCCCCAGGATGCCCCATCCCACCTCCCCAGATCCCCCCTCCCCATCCCCAGGGTGCCCCCGCCGACCAGGTGCCCCCCCCACCCCCAGGTGCCCCCCCCGCCGCCAGGTGCCCCCCCCTCCATGTCTCCCCCCCCAGGGTACCCCCAGGATGCCCCATCCCACCTCTCCAGGCCCCCCTCCCCATCCCCAGGTGCCCCCCCACCCCCAGGGTGCCCCCCCCTCGCCCCCAGGTGCCCCCCCCACCCCCAGGTGCCCCCCCCACCCCCAGGGTGCCCCCCCCTCGCCCCCAGGTGCCCCCCCCGCCGCCAGGTGCCCCCCCCGCCGCCAGGTGCCCCCCCTCACAGCAGCTGGGGGTGGTGCCGGTGCAGGAGGGCGCAGAAGGCCAGGCCGCTGCGCCAGGAGGTGCCGAAGTTGGTGACGCGGACGCCCCGGTACCCCCCCGCGGCCGCCTGGCACCAGGCCAGCAGGTCCCCGCTGCCCCCGGGGGGGGGCTGGCGCCCGCTGTCAGCACACCCCCCCCCCCCGAGAGATACCCCCCCCCCCCGCCCCGGCCACGGGGGGGGGCCCATAATCCACCCCCCCCAGCTCATAGGAGACTCCCCCAGATTCCCAGCCCATAGGGGACCCCCCCCAGCTGAAGAATGGGGTCCCCAGAACCCCCCCCCACCATGTGGGACCCCCCCAGTCTGAACAAAGGTCCCCAGAGCCCCCCCAGACCATACAGGACCCCCCCAGACAATGTGGGACCCCCCCAGCCCATAGGGGACCCCCCCAGAACACGGACAGGGTCCCCAGATTCCCCCCCTGGACTCTGCAGGACCCCCCCCCCATTCCTGGGGTCCCCAGAGGCCCCCCCCTCATGTGGGACCCCCCCGAACTGAGCACGGGGTCCCCAGAGCCCCCCCCAGACCATACAGGACCCCCCCCGACTATGTGGCCCGCCCCCAGCCCATAGGGGACCCCCCCAGAACACAGAGGGGTCCCCAGAGCCCCCCCCCCCCGTGGGACCCCCCTCCCACCCCCCTGGGGTCCCCCCCCCCCCAAGACACCCCCAGCCCATATGGGACCCCCCCCCCCCACATCCCCCCCCCCTCACCGTGGTTATTTCGGGGGGGGGGTCCAGGCCCCCCCCAGGGCCGGGGGGGTCCCTTTGTGCCTCCAGTTGTGGGGGGCCCCGCGGTCGCTCTCTTCTGCGGGGGGGGCTGGGGGAGACGCAGGTCAGGGACCCGGGGGGGGTGTTTGGGGGTCCCGTTGCCCCCCCCTCGGCCCCCCCCCCCCAAAATGACCCACCTGTACTCGGGGGGGGGTCCCCGGGCTCCTCCGCCAGCGCCTGCAGCTCCCGGGGGACTCTGGGGCAAAACGGGGGGGGGGGGGGGTCAGGGCTGGACCCCCCCCAGCACCCCCAAAACATTGAGGGGGGGGTCAGGGGGTTGAACGCCCCCCCCCAGCACCCCCAAAACATTGAAGGGGGGGTCAGGGGGTTGAACGCCCCCCCCCAGCACCCCCAAAACATTGAGGGGGGGGTCAGGGGGGTGGACACGCCCCCCAGCAGTTGTTGGGGGGGTCACAGGGCGCAGAGGCGCTTTGGGGACAGATCCGGGGGTTTGGGGACAACGCGGGACCCACCTCGGGGGACAGGGGGGGTCGCGGCCCCCCCCCGGCGCGGGGTGTCGCCGCCGCCCCCCCCTCGTCCTCGGGGTCGCTCTCGAAGTCCCCCAGGTCGGCCACTTCCCCCGGGCGGCTCAGCAGGCTGGCCACGCTCTGCATGTCCTCGTCCCTGGGGACACGCGTGTCCCCGACGGTGACACCCCCCCCAAAAAATGTCCCCAACGGCCCCCCGGTGTCCCCCAAGGGCCCCGATGCCCCCCACAATGGCCCCAAGACCCCCCCCATGGCCCCAGCACCCCCATAATGTCCCCACAAGATCCCCAATGCCCCCCCCAAGTCCCCCAACGTCCCCAAGCCGTGTCCCCAAGGCCCCCCCGCTGTCCCCCCAACCCCCCCCAATGTCCCCAAGTCCCCTCCGATGTCCCCAACGACCCCCGATGTCCCCAAGACCCCCACAATGTCCCCCCAAAGTCCCCCAACATCCCCAACCCGTGTCCCCAAGGCCCCCCCACTGTCCCCAAGCCTCCTCCCGATGTCGCCAAGCCCCCCAAAGTCCTCAAACCCCCCCTGATGTCCCCATGCTGCCCCCCCATGTCTCCAAGCCCCCCCTTGATGTCCCCAAACCCCCCCAATGTCCCCAAGCTGCCCCCCATGTCCCCAAGGTGACCCCCCCGTGTCCCAAATCCCCCCCATGATGTCCTCAAGCCCCCCCGTGTCCCCAAGCCCCCCCTGATGTCCCCAAGCCCCTCCACTGTCCCAAATCCCCCTCTGATGTCCCCAAGCTGCCCCCCCCGTGTCCCCAAGCCCCCCCCAACTCACGTGGGGTGTCCCTCGTGCAGGACGCGGGCGCTGAGGCGCAGGCGGAGGCTGGCGGCCGCCACCTTGCGCGAGCGGGGGCGCAGGGACAGGGACAGGGACAGGGGGGGCCCGTCCCCGACCCCCCCCCCGACCCCCCCGGGGGCGGCACCCGCCAAACGCCCCAAATCCAGGGGGGTCCCCGCCACCACCGAGCGATGCCCCCGCGACTCCTGCAAGGACGGGACGGGGCGGGGGGGGACACACAAACAAAAAAGGGTCACTCAGGGGACCCCCCCTGTCCCCAAAGGGCCCCCCCTGACCCCCCCGGACACCCCCATGGTGACACACAGCCCCCCCTTTCCCCCCCCCCCCCCCCGGTACTCACGTTCTCGATGAGGAACGTCCATTCCTTGTCATCGTAGGTGGCGGCGTGGGGGTCCTGGGGGGGGGCACGGGGACACGGGGGGGGCCCGGTGAGGATGCGGAGGGAGGGGACACACGGAGGGGGGGACACACGCGCGGGGGGGGGACACACACGCACCCGGTAGAGGGTGACGACGACCTCGATGCTCTCGGGGACCACCCACACGACCATCCCCCGATACGGGTTCTCGATGCCGGGCTGCCAGCTGTGGGGCTGGACCCCCCCCGGCAGAGAATGACCCCCCCCGGACACCCCCTGGCCCCCCCCGACCCCCTCAGACCCCCCCCCGACCCCCCGGATCCCCCAGATCTCCCCAACCCCAGACACCCTCTCCCAGCCCCACGGACAACCCCCCCGCCCCACCCCCGACTCCCCCAGGCCCCCCCCGGGACCCCCCGGCTTCATGGGGACCCCCCCGGACCCCCCCAGATCCCCTGGGGACCCTCCCGGCCCCCCCCAGCCGCCCACATCCCCCCAGGGGAACCCCCAGACACCCCCGAGCGCCCCCGGGGACCCCCCCAAACCCCGTGAGACCCCCCCCAACTCCTCCAGACCCCCCGGGGACCCCCCCGGGCCCCCCCAAAGCCCCCCCGAACCCCCTGAGACCCCCCCATACCCCCCGGGGACCCCCCCGGGCCCCCCCATCCCACCTTGGAGCAGACGCGCCGGTTGCGCCGGGTCCAGACCACGGTGAGTTTGTCCGGTTGCCTGGGGGGGGGCTCACGGTGACCCCACGGTGACCCCACGGTGACCCCCCCGCCCCGCCCGCAGGGTGTGGGGCTGTTCCTCCCCCCCCCCCCCCCCCCCCGCGGGCGCAGGGTGGGGCCGTGGGGCTGCCCCACAGATAACGGCGGCGGCCGCCGCCCTCGGCCCCCCCGGGCCCCCCCGCCCTATAGAACCGCTATGGGGGCCCCTGTACCCCCCCCCGCCCTATAGAACCGCTATGGGGGCCCCTGTACCCCCCCCCCGCCCTATAGAACCGCTATGGGGGCCCCTGTACCCCCCCCAGCGCCTACAACGCCCCTATAGCGCCCCATGGCAGCCCCTATGGAGACCCCTATACTGACCCCGCTGCACCCCTAGAACAGCCCCTATAGCGGCGCGTATAGAGCCGTACGGCAGCCCCTATAGAGACCCCCACAGCACCCCTATAGAGACCCCCACAGCACCCCTAGAGTGCTCTATAGGAACCCCTATGGGTGCCCCTATACCGACCTCCTTGTAGCTCCTATAGCGGCCCCTATAGAAACCCCCCCTGCACCCCTATGGAGACCCCTATGGCAGCCCCTATAGAACCCCCATATAGGCCCCTATAGACCCCTAGAGCACCCCTAGAGCACCCCACGGCAGCCCCTATAGAACCCCTATGGGTGCCCCTATACTGACCCCCTTGCAGCACCCATAGAGACCCCCCCGCACGCCTATAGAGACCCCTAGAGCACCCTATGGCAGCCCCTATAGAACCCCTATGGGTGCCCCTATACCGACCCCCTTGCTGCCCCTATAGCGGCCCCTATAGAAACCCCCCCTGCACCCCTATGGAGACCCCTATGGCAGCCCCTATAGAACCCCTATGGGTGCCCCTATACCGACCCCCTTGCTGCCCCTATAGCGGCCCCTATAGAGACCCCCCTGGACCCCTATAGAGACCCCCCCCGCACCTCTATGGGGACCCCCCCTGCACCCCTATAGCACCCCTATAGCGGCCCCTATAGAGGCCCCCCCCCCCCCCCGTTGCTCAAGCTCCGGCCACGCCCCCCCCATTCCCCCCCCCCTTTCCCGGGGCAGGTGCGCGCGCCCCGGGGGGGGCCGGGGCTAAATTTGGGGCTTTTTTTAGATTTGGAAGGGGGGGGGGGGGGGAACCGGACACCCCCGGGAGAGAGGGGGAGGGGGGGGTGTGTGGGGGGGCTCATCCTGCCCCCCCCGCCCCCCCCCCGGGTCTATTTTTAGCGCCGAGCCGCCGTTGCCCGCCCCGGCCCCATTTACGGGCATTTTCAACTCAAAACGAAACCGGTGGCGGGGCCGGTGTCCCCGCCCCCCCCTGCCCCCCCCCCCCCGGCCCCCCCCCCGCGGGGACCCTCTGCCCCAGACGCCCCTTGTCACCCCCCCGGGGGGGTCCGGGGGGGGGGTTTGGGGGGTCCCGGGGAGGCGATCGGGGGGGGCCCTGGGGGTTTTGGGGGGGGTCCGGGGGGGGTCCGCAGGGGGTTTGGGGGGGCCCTGGGGGGTTTGGAGGGGTCCGGGGGGGTCTCGGGGGGGTTTGGGGGGGGTCCGGAGGGGGTTTGGGGGGGCCCTGGGGGGGTCCGGAGGGGGTGCAGAGGGGGTTTAAGGGGTCCCGTGGGGTTCGGGGAGACTCTGGGGGGTCCCCACGGAGATCGGGGGGGTTGGGGGTGGTCGCGGGGGCTGGGGGGGCCCTGGGGGGGTGCGGGGGGGGGAACTGGGGGGGTCCCGGGCTTGAGTGGGGGTGTCCGGGGGGGGTTTCGGGGTGTCCGGGGGGGTTTAGCGGGGTCCGGGGGGGTTTAGCGGGGTCCGGGGGGGGTTTGGGGGTCCGGGGGGGTTTTCGGGGGGTCCGGGGGGGTTTTGGGGGTCCGGGGGGGGTGTTGGGGGTCCGGGGGGGGGTGTTGGGGGTCCGGGGGGGGTCACTCACCAGCTTTTCCCCCCCTCCACCAGCAGCTCCTCGAAAGTCGCCACGAATCGCACCTTGGCCGCGCGTTTCCCCGCGCGCTGCAGCCGCTTCCACACCGACCCCATGGCCCCCCCCGCGCCCCCCCCCCCCAAAATATAGAATAAAACTGGGGAGACACCCCCCCCCCCTTTTCCCGCTCCGCCCCCTGACCCCCCCTCCCCGTGTCCCTGCAGCGCCGCCGGGACAGGATCGGGTCCCGCTGCCGAGAGCTCCGGGGCTGCCCCCCCCAACTTCCCCCCCCCCCCAAAAAAAAACCCTTGGCCCGGTCCGGCCCCCCCCCGGCCCCGGGGCCGCCCCCCCCGCTGCCCCCCCCCGCGCTGGGCGCGGTCCGGCCCCGCCCGGGCAGGAAACCGGAGCTGTGCGGGAGGAGCTTCCCCCCCCCCCCCCCCCGCGGGCCATATATCGGCCCCCCCGGGCTATAAACCCCCCCCGGGCCATGGATCTGCCCCCCCCGGGGCACAGGCCGGCCCCCCCGCACATACACCCCCCCCCATGTCATATATTCCTCCCCTCCGGACCACAAATCTGTGTGTCCCCCCCCTCCGCTCTTTGCTCGCTTCCCCCCCCCCAATATCAGGGTCCTTGTGCCCCCCCCAGGGCCCCCCCATGCAGATGTTACCGCGTGTGTGCCCCCGCAAACCGCCCCCCCGCCCCCAAATCCCCCCTGTGGCCCCCAACCCCCCCAATTCCCCCCCCCCCGGCCTCCAAACTCACCCCCACCCCCCCAAATCCCCTCCACAGCCCCCCAATCGCCCCCCCAGCCCTAAAAATCACCCCCCAGCCCCCCCCACCTGCCCCATGGCCCCCAAACTCACCCCCCAAATCCTCCCCCAGCCCCAAAATTCCCCCCCCATGGCCCCAAACTCACCCCGCAGCCCCAAAACTCACCCCCCAGCCCCCCCACCTGCCCCACGCTCCCCCAAACCCACCCCCCAGCCCCCAAATACTCCCCCGTGTCCCCCAAAATACCCCCCAGAACCCAGACCCACCCCCCAGACCCCCCAAATCCCCCCCCAAATCTCCCCCAGCCCCAAAACTCACCCCCCAGCCCCCCCCACCTGCCCCACGTCCCCCCAAACCCACCCCCCAGCCCCCAAATACCCCCCTATGTCCCCCAAAATCCCCCCCAGCCCCAAAACTCACCCCCCAGCCCCCCCCACCTGCCCCACGTCCCCCAAACCCATTCCCCTGCGAACAGACGCACCCCCCCACTCCCCCCCCCACTCCATCGCAGGAGGCAGCAGACACCGGGGGGGGTGTAGGCGTTTATGGGGGGGGGGCGAGGGCCTGCAGCCCCCCCAGCGCCTCGGCGCAGGCGCGCACCAGGGCGCAGAGGTGGGCGCTGCCCTCGGCCGAGGCGGTGCGGGGCAGCTCCCGCGCGGCCCAGCGCAGCTTCCGCAGCACCGCGGCCCGCGCCGCGCCCACCGCCGCCGCCTCCTCCTCCTCCTCCTCCTCCTCCTGCCGGGGGGGGCCCGGGGGGGGCGGCGGCGGGCTGGCGGCGGCCGCGCGTAACCCGGTGGCGGCTCCCTCGCAGTGCTCGGGGCGCGGGGCGGCGGGGTGGGCGCGGGGGGGGGGAGGAGGAGAGGGGGGGCCCGGGGGGGCCGGGGCTGCGGGAGGGAGGGATGTGGGGATGGGGACCCCGGCGTGGCCCCCCGGACTCAAATCTGAGCCCGATTCCTGTGCCTGACCCCCCATTCCCATCCCCGGCCCCCCCCAGTTCCCCAATTCCCATCCCCAGACACCCCCCCCTCCAAACTGCCCCCCAGTTCCTGTCCCCGACCTCCCCCGGCCCCAAATCCGCCCCCAACTCCTACCCTGGCCCCCCCAGCCCCCAATTCATATCTCCAGCCCCCCCAGCCCCAAATCTGCCCCTCAATTCCCATCCCACCCCCCAGCCCCCCCATTCCCATCCCCAGCCCCCCCCCATTCCCATCCCCAGCCCCCCCCAGCCCCCCCATTCCCATCCCAGCCCCCCCCCAGCCCCTCTATTCCCATCCCGGCCCCCCCATTCCCCCCCCCAGCCCCCCGCTCCGTACCGACGCCCCCCTCCCCGTCGCAGTCCAGCCCCTGGCAGGTCACGCAGTGGAGCTGCTGCTGCTTGTCCTGGAGCAGGATGGTCTGGGGGGGCACGGGGGGGTCAGCGCGGCCCCGATCCCGGCCTGCACCCCCGTTCCCGGGCCCAAATTCCCGCCCCACTCCCAGTCCCCCAGCCCCGTTCCCAGCCCCACTCCCAGTCCCCAGCCCCCCAGCCCCACTCCCAGTCCCCCAGCCCCATTCCCAGCCCCCAGCCCCATTCCCAGTCCCCCAGCCCCATTCCCAGTCCCCAGCCCCCCAGCCCCATTCCCAGCCCCCACTCCCAGCCCCCCAGCCCCCCAGCCCCAGTCCCCCAGCCCCACTCCCAGTCCCCAGCCCCGTTCCCAGCCCCCAGCCCCATTCCCAGCCCCCAGCCCCATTCCCAGCCCCCACTCCCAGTCCCCCAGCCCCACTCCCAGCCCCCCACCCCCACTCCCCAGTCCCCCAGCCCCATTCCCAGTCCCCACTCCCAGTTCCCCAGCCCCACTCCCAATCCCCCAGCCCCATTCCCAGTCCCCACTCCCAGTTCCCCAGCCCCACTCCCAGTCCCCCAGCCCCATTCCCAGTCCCCCAGCCCCATTCCCAGTCCCCACTCCCAGCCCCCCAGCCCCAGTCCCCACTCCCAGTTCCCCAGCCCCACTCCCAGTCCCCCAGCCCCACTCCCAGTCCCCAGCCCCACTCCCAGTCCCCCAGCCCCATTCCCAGTCCCCAGCCCCACTCCCAGCCCCAGTCCCCACTCCCAGCCCCCCAGCCCCACTCCCAGCCCCCCAGCCCCATTCCCAGTCCCCACTCCCAGTCCCCCAGCCCCCACTCCCAGTCCCCCAGCCCCCACTCCCAGTCCCCCAGCCCCACTCCCAGTCCCCCAGCCCCCCCCTTGCGCACCCCGCAGTGGGGGCAGCACCGCCCCAGCATCCGGTACCCCCGCAGCAGCAGCTGCCCCATGGCCCGGCTGACCCGCTCCTGCCGCCCCCGCCGAGCCTCCAGCTCCGCCGCGCCCGGGGCCGCCTCCGCGCCTGCGGGACACGGAGAGACACGGGGGGGGGGAACCGGTTACCGGGGCCGGTCACCGAGGCCTTGGCTGGCGGGGGGGGGAACGGGACACACAGGGCGGGAAGCGGGGGGCGAGGGGGGGGCCGGGAGAAGCGGGAGGGGGGATTTCGGGGGTCCCGGGAATAAGGGGGGGGTCCCCGGGGCCGCCGCTGCCCGCACCCGCGTTCAGCGCCATGGTCGCGGCGGCGACGGCGTCGCGCCGGAAGTGACGTCACGGCGCGGAGAGAGCCCGGATGGAAACAAGAGGGCGGGGGGGGCGAAGGTTCCGCCGGTCCCTCGGCGAAACGGGGCCGTGTCACACCCCGCCCCCCCCCCCCAAAAAAGGATAAACGGAGACAGAGAGTCGGTGAAAACCTTTATTTTGCTGGAAAAATCGGGGGGGGGCTGTGAGATGGGGAGAGGGGAGGGGGGTCCCATCCTCGGGGGAGGGGGGCAGCAAGGCCCCGGGGGGGGGGTGGGGGGTGAGTCTGGGGAAGCTCCGTACAAAAAAGGGGGGGTCGCAGGCGGTGTGGGGGGAGCGCGGGCTCCGTCCGAGGCCGCCGGACCTGGAAAAGAGCAGAGAGGTGAGAGGGGGGAGGGAGGGACGGACACGGCGCCCGCTCGGGTCGGGGGGGGGGGATCGGGGGGGAGGTTGGGGGTGTCCGCGGCCCCGGCGACGAAGGGAGGGATCGCGGCGGTGACGGCGACGGCGACCCGGGGTGCGTCTGACCTGACGCTTCGGCGTCGGCTCCGTCGGCGGGTCCCCGGTGGCGCGCGGTGCCTCCCGCCGCGGCGTCGCCTCCTGCCGAGGGAAGGGCCGTTACCCGCCGGTGCGCCGGCCTCGCCCGCCGCGGTGCCCGGTGTCGGCTACAAACATCCCCCGGGTAGGGGGGGGTCGCGGGGCGGGGAGGGTCACACCGCCAAGCGCCGTCGCGCCGGGCGGGAGATCCGAATTCCCCACCGGCGGTGGCGGCAGCACCGCCGGGGCCGGTTGTCCCGGCGCGGCGTCGGCGCTCACCTCCGGCTCAAAAGGCAGAGTACCGCGCCCGCTCCGCGTACGGGTCCCGCTCGAACCGCTGCATGTCGTAGAGAGAAGCCCGGGCTACCGAGGACACCGGCGACAGTTGCCCACGCTCGTACGTGTAGGCGTCTCCGACGGTGGTGGCCGCGGCGGCCGTGCGGCGCAGGGGGCTTCTATCCCGGGTGTAATAGGTGGAGGAGGCGGCCGCCGCGGCGGCGGTGGCTGCGGCGGCGACGGCGGCCGCCGCGCCCGGGGTCGGCAGCAGAGCTCTATCGTACGCGTCTAGGGTGGTGGGGATGCGACTGGCCATGGCTGTGGTGGCGGCCATGGCCGAGGACTGGACCTGGGAGTACTGGGCGTACTGGGAGTACTGGGCCATGGTCTGCTCCGCGTAGGCGTCGTACGCAGAGGCCGTGGCGTAGGAGCGGACGCGGTAGCGCTTGTAGTAGTCGGCCATCCCGCCGTAGGCCTCATCGTAATACACGGTCTCCCCATAGCCCGCGGTGTAGGGAGTGCGCACGGCTCCGTACTGCTCGTTATAGGCCTCGGCAAAGTCCGCCACTTGCCCCGGGCGATCTACCGGGCACTCCTTAGACCAGTGCCCCTCCTTCCCGCAGCGGTAGCAGCCGCTCTTGTCTCCCATCCCGGGCGCCGTCCGCAGCCGGCTGGTGGACAACTGCACGCGCATCCGCTTGCCTTGAGGAAAGACGCGAGAAGGGAGAGGCCGTGGTTAACCCCCCCGCGCCCGGGAGGGCTCCCCGGGGCTCCCCCGACGAGTCGCCGAACCGGCGCCTCTGCGGGCGGGGAGGGAACCCAGCGGCCTCCGCCGGAGACCCGGCGCTGGGGCATGGGGAAGGGCAGCACCCGGACCTGGAAGCGGCGCTCGGGCGCCCACACGGGACTCGGGCGCCCACAGGGCGCTGCCAGCCCGGCGCTGGCGCCGTTTTTAAGCCAAATTTCATCCTTTTCCCTACACAAAGCGGCGCCGCGGAGCCGCGCTCTACCCTGAGACAAAGCCACCGTCCCCGGGGACGGCACCGCGATGCAGCCGAGGGTCTCGACTCTCTCCGAACCCAAAGCGCCGAGAATCAAAAAAAAAAAAATAATCCAAAAGCACCGAACAGCCGCGGCCCGGCCGAGGGCGTTGCTGCTCCCAACATCAGCCCCCGCGCGCGAGGGTCGGCGCAAACCCGGCGGGAAACGCCGCCGGGGCCGTGAGCTGCCGCCGCACACCGGGACGCGGCCCCGCGCCCGCCGTTCCTACCTGACCCGGTTCCTCCGGGCCCAGCCCCGGTGCTCCCTACCCCAGCCCAGGGCCGCGGCCCCGCGCGTCACCTTGGAACTCGGTGTTGTCCAGCCCGCGGATGGCCTCCACCGCGTCCTCCGCCCGCTCCATGTGCACGAAGGCGTAATCCTTGACGATGTCGCACTCGATGACGGGGCCGTACTCCTCGAACTTGGCCCGCAGCTCCAGGTTGGTGCAGGCGGGGCTGATGTTGCCCACGTGCAGCTTGGTGGAGGCTTTGCTCTTGTTCTTGGAGGCCTCCACGTTGATGCAGACGCCGTGCAGCTTGTGGTGGTGCAGGTTGCGGATGGCGTCCTCGGCCGCCGTCTTGTCCTCGATGTGCACGAAGCCGTAGTTCTTGATGATGTCGCACTCCAGCACCTTCCCGTACTGCTCGAACAGGGAGCGGATCTCCTGCTCCGTCGCCTCCCGCGGCAGGTTCCCGATGAACAGCTTCACCATCTCGCCCAGCCTGCGCCGGGGATAAGCGGCGGCTCAACGGGGGTGGCCCGGCCCAGGCACCCCCCTCTCCCCCCCCCATCGCCCATTCGCCCGGAACCGCCTCCCCGGCGGCCGGGGACCCTCCGGGGACCCTCCGGTGGGCGGGAGCGGCCCCAGGCCGCGGGGAGACCCTCGGCCCCGGCTCCTCGCCGAAGCCCCGGAGGGGGGGCCCTGAGCGGAGCCGCTGCCCCGTCCCGCTCCCCCGCAGGGCCCCGTCGCGGCCCTGCTCCTCCCGCTGCCCCGTCCCGCCGCCCCGCAGCGCCCCCGGCCCGGCCCCGGGGTCTCACCGCGGCCCCGCGCTCCCTCTCGCCGGGACGGTGACGGCGACAAAATGGCGGCAGCTCCGGCTCCTCCCCGCGGCACCTCCTTCTCTCGGCGTCCCCGCTCAGCGCGCCCGCTGATTGGCGGAGGTCGGCGGGACGGCGCGATACGATTGGTCGAGAGGCGGCGGAGCACCGCCCAGCCCCGCGCCGGGTGACGTCAGCGGCGGAGCGCGCCCGCCAGCCTTTGGCCAATCGCGTGTCGCGGCGCGCCGGAGGTGAGAGGCGGGGCGGGATCTTCCGGGCACGTGATGCCGGCGGCGACCAATCGCAGCGGGGGGAGGGGCGTGGCCTGGCGGCGCCGCGGAGCCCGGCCGGGTCGGAGCGGCGGGAGCGGCGGAGCGGGGTCGGTCGGGGCGGGGGGGGGGGGGGGGGGAACGGGCCGGGCCGGGCCCGACCGCGCCCACCGGGACCGGGGCCGAGCGCGCCGCCCCCCGCTACCGGTACCCAGAGGCCTCTCCGGGACCCCCCGCCCTTACCGGGGCCTCGCCGCTGCCGGGACCATCCCCCTTCCCCCGCCCCAACCGGCGCCTGGCCACGCCCCTTCGCGCCGCGCCCCTGCCCAGGGCCACGCCCCTCTTCCCTACGGCCACGCCTTCTTCAGCGTAGCACCTCCCCTCTGCCATCGAGCCACGCCTCTCTCCCCTAGGGCCACGCCTCTTAAAGCGTAGCCCCGCCCTTCTCAGCATAGCCCCGCCCATCTCCCCTAGGACCGTTTGGAGGGCCACACCCCTCTCTTCTAGAGCCACGCCCCTGTGCACTAAGGCCACGCCTCTTTCATACTCACCCCGCCCTTCTCAACAAATCTCCACCCCTCTGCTCTAGAGCCACGCCCCTCCCCTAGAACAACACCCCTCTCCTGTAGAGCCACGCCCTTTTCAGCATAGCCCCGCCTTTCCACCCTACAGCCACACCTCCTCTGCCCTAGAGCCACGCCCATCTCCCTCAACACCACGCCTCTTTCATCGTAGCCACGCCCTTTTCAGCATAGCCCCGCCTTTCCACCCTACAGCCACGCCCCCTCTGCCCTATCGCCACGCCCATCTCCCTTAGGGCCCTGACTTTAGAGCCCCTCCCCTCTCCCCTAGAGCCCCGCCCCTCCCCTCGGGCCCCTCCCCTCCCCGTTGTTGTGGCCCCGCCCCCCGCCATGTCGGACTCGGTGCTGCTGCTGCGGCGGGTGCGGGAGCGCGGCGGGGCCGGGGGGGAGGCGGCGGGGAGCGGCGCGAGCGGAGGGGGGGGGATCCCCGCGTCCCCGCCGTTGTCGGCTGCCGGAACGGGGGGCCCGTCCCCCCGTCGCAAGCGGGGCCGTCGCCGCCGTTTCTACCCCGAGCACCGGGTGTACCGGGCGCGCTGCTCCTTCCTGGACCTGAGCGAGGAGCAGGTGCTGCGGCGGTACCGGCTGGACAAGGCCGCCATCGCGGGGCTGTGCCGCGAGCTGGGCGCCGACCTGGAGAGCCTGACGGGCCGCAGCCACGCGCTGCCGGTGGCCGTCAAGGTCACGTCGGCCCTCACCTTCCTGGCGTCCGGCTCCTTCCAAACGGCCACGCGGGACAGCACCGGCATCAGCCAGTCCGCCATGTCCAACTGCCTGGCGCAGTTCCTGGAGGCGCTGCAGCGCCGGGCGGCGCGCTACATCGCCTTTCCCCCCCCCGCCGCCTCCGGGACCCCCGCCGGGGCCTTCCCGGGGGTGTTGGGTTTGGTGGGGGGGATGCACGTGGCGTTACGAGCTCCCTCCGAGAACGAGCCGGCTTATCGCAACGCCGGCAACTACCACTCCATGAACATGCAGGTGGTTTGCGACGCCGCCGGCACCATCACCAACGTGGTGGCCAAATTCCCCGGCTCTTGCCCCAACGCCGCCGTCCTCGAGAATTCCGCCCTGGCGCGCCTGCTGGAGGGGGCTCGGCCCGACGGCGCTTGGCTGCTGGGTGAGATTGCGCGGCGGGGGGGCCCTCAGGGGGGTGTCGGGGGGGGTCCCAGGGGTGTAGGGGGGGGCCCCGGGGTGTGGGGAGGGTCCCAGGTGTATAGTGGGGGTCCCAGGGGTGTAAGGTGGGGGCCCTGGGGTTTGTGGGGGGTCCCAGAGGTGGCGGGGGGGGCCTCAGGGGGGTGGGTGGGGGGGTCCCAGGTGTATAGTGGGGGTCCAAGGGGTGTAACGTGGGGGCTCTGGGGTTTGTGGGGGGTCCCAGAGGTGTGTGGGGGGGCCCTGGGGTGGGGTGGGGGTCCCAGGTGTGTAGTGGGGGTCCCAGGGGTGTAAGATGGGGGCCCTGGGGTTTGTGGGGGGTCCCAGAGGTGGCGGGGGGGGCCTCAGGGGGGTGGGTGGGGGGGTCCCAGGTGTATAGTGGGGGTCCAAGGGGTGTAACGTGGGGGCTCTGGGGTTTGTGGGGGGTCCCAGAGGTGTGGGGGGGGGCCCTGGGGTGGGGTGGGGGTCCCAGGGGGGTGTGTGTGGGTTCTGGAATGTGAGGGGGGGGTCCCAGGGGTGTGTGGTGGGTTCCAGGGGTGTGGGGAGGGTCCCAGGGGTGTAGAGGGGGGGCCCCTGGGGTGTGGGGAGGGTCCCAGGTGTGTAGTGGGGGTCCCAGGGGTGTAAGGTGGGGGCCCTGGGTTTTGTGGGGGGTCCCAGGGGTGTAGGGGGGGGCCCTGGGGTGTGTGTGGGGGGTCCCAGGTGTATAGTGGGGGTCCCAGGGGTGTGTGTGGGGGCACTGCGGTGTAAAGTGGGGGCCCTGGGGTGTGTGTGGGGGCCCTAGGGTTTGTGGGGGGTCCCATGGATATGGGGGGGGTCCTGGGGTGTAAGGTGGGGGCCCAGGGGTGTGCGTGGGGGTCCCAGAGCAGCAGCAGACAGTGTGAGTGGTGGGGGGGGAGGCACAGGGGTCTGGGGGGAGACCCATAAGTTCGGGGTGGGGGGGCTGTGGGTCTGGGAGGAGACTTAGGGGTCCCAGGGGTGACCTGGGGGTGACTTGGGGGTGACCTGGGGGTCCCGGGGGTGACCTGGGGGTGACCTGGGGGTCTGGGGGGTCCCAGGAGTGACCTGGAGGTGACTTGGGGGTGGCCTGGGAGGTCCCAGGGGTGACCTGGGGGTGACCTGGGGGGTCCCAGGGGTGACCTGGGGGTGACCTGGGGGGTCCCGGGGGTGACCTGGGGGTGACCTGGGGGGTCCCAGGGGTGACCTGGGGGGCTGTAGAAAATCCTTTGGCTCTGCAGAAACCCCACAGACCTGGCGGTCCCCAAAACCCCGGGGGGGTGACCTGGGGACACCCCTCGCTCCCACAAGACCCCCCCCATTACCAAAGCAAGCCGGGGAGGGCTCCCCGCCTTTTTTTTTCACACCCCCCCCCTCATTCCACCCTCCCTCAGCCCAAATCAGGAGGAGAGTAGGTGTGTGTTGGGGGGGGAGGCCACACGTCTGGGTATTTTTGGTTTTTTTTTTTTTCTCCCCCTAATTTTTTTTTTTTTTTTCGCGCCCCCCCAGGGGACAGGAGCTACCCGCTGAAGCCGTGGCTGATGACACCCATCGCGGCCCCCCGGGGGGAGGCGGAGGAGCGGTACAACGCCCTGCACCACCAGGCCCTGGCCGGGCTGCGCCGGACGCTGGCGCTGCTGCGCCTGCGGTTCCGCTGCCTCGACAAGGCGCGGGGGTCGCTGCAGTACGCCCCCCAAAAAGTCTGTCAGATTTTTTTAGCCTGCTGCATCCTCCACAACATCGCCCTGCGCCGCCGCATGCCGCTCGATTTACCCGACGGCTTGCCCCCCCCCGAAATCGAAACGGATTTGCCCCTTTCCTTGCCCCCCGGGCACGTTTCCAGCGAGGCCAGAGCCGTGCGGGCGCGAATCGTGCAGCAGGTCAAGGACGGGCTCGGCTGAGACCCCCCCGCCCCCCCGTGGAGATTTGGGGGGGTCTGATGCTTGGGAGGGGGGGGGCTGTGGCCCTTGGGGGGGTTCTCTGTTCTTTGGGGGGGGATCTCTGACCCTTGAGGGGGGTATCTGTCCCTTTGGGGGGTGGCTTTGTCCCTTGGAGGGGGGCTTCTGCCCCTTGGGGGGGGGCTCTGACCCTTGGGGGGGGGGCCCTGTGTCTTTCGGGGGGGTCTTTTCCCTTGAGAGGGGGGCTCTGACCCTTGGGGGGAGGCCTTTTTCCCTTGGGGGGGGCTCTGTCCTTTATGGAGGACCCCTGTCCCTTTGGGGGGGGCCTTTGTCCCTTAGGGGGGGTCCTCCATCCCTTAGAGGGGGGCTTTTTCCCTTGGGGAGGCCCTCTGTCCCTTAGAGGGGGGGCTCTGTCCCTTGGGGGGGGGCCTTTTTCCCTTGGGAGGGGCCTCCATCCCTTTGGGGGGGGCCTCTGTCCTTTGGGGGGGTCCTTTTTCCCTTAAGGGGGGGCCTCTGTCCCTCCAGGAAGGGGTGTGGGGGGACCCCTGCCCCCCCCCGTTCTGTGTCAGCCGCTGGTGTTGGGGCTGCGGGAGGGGGGGGGCAGCCCCTGCTGGGGGGGGGTCCCCGTCCCCTACAAGCGGAGCCCCCCCCATCTACTTTAAAGGAGGGGTTTCCCCCCATTCCACACAAGCCCCCCCCCCCATTTGCTGTGAGGGGGGGTCCCGCTGTCCCCTGGAACAAGGGGGGGTCTCTATCCCTTACAAGGACAAAGTGGGGGGGTCCCTGTGTGTGTGTGTCCCCCCCCCGGTGCTGCCGTGTCCCCCACCGCGCTGCCCCCCCCGCATTGTCCGCGCTCATTTTGGGGTGAATAAATGTATTTTTTCAGCAGTGGGGCTGGGGGGGCGCCGCCTCCCCCTTTTCTTTATTGACCCCCCCGGGGTTTTGGGGTCCCCGCTCGCCCGGGGGGGGGGCTCCGGGGGGGGGTGGGTGCTTCGGGGGTCCCTGGGTTGGTTGGTGGGGGGGGTGTGCTGCAGATCAGACCCTGGTGCATCCCCCCCCTGAACCCCCAAACAGTCCTGAGGGCCCCAAACCCCCCCCGGAACCCCCAAACCCCCCCTTGCACCCTGTTTCGCCCCCCCCAGGAACCCTGTGAACCCCTAAACCCCCCACCTGCTGCCGTGGACCCCCCCCCAGAGCACTCAACCCCCCCTGAGGACCCCAAATCCCGCCCTGAACCCCGGTTTCTCCCCCCCGGGCACTCTGTGAACCCCCAAAGACCAAACTGACCCCATGGGCCCCCCCCGGTACCCCCAAACCCCCCTGAAGACCCCCAACCCCCCCCCTGCACCCCGGTTTTCCCCCCCCAGGCACTCTGTGAACCCCTAAACCCCCAACTGGTCCCCGTGGGCACCCCCGATACCCCCAAACCCCCCCTGAATCCCGGTTCCCACCCCCGGACACCCTGTGAACCCCCAATCCCCCCAACTGGCCCCCGTGGCCCCCCCCCGGTACCCCCAACCTCCCTGAGGACCCCAAATCCCCCCCTGCATCACGACACCCCCCCCAGAGCCCCCAAAGCCTCCTGGGGGCCCCCAACCCCCCCCCGAGCGGTACCAGCGCCCCCCCCCCCCGAACCCCGAATCACCCGGCGGGCGCCTGCGGCCCGACCGCGCTGTTGCCGTGGCGACACGACGCCGGAAGTGGTTCCGCCGCCAAGTCCCACCCCCTCAGGGTCACGCACTTCCGGTCCGACGCTCGGCGCGTCCCGCCGCCCCCCGGCGGCCCCGCGGGTGGTTCCGGGGTCGAAGTCCGCGGCCATGGCGGCGCCGGGGCCGAGCTGCCGGGTCTGGGCCCCGCCGGGGGAAGATTCGGGGGGGGCAGAGACCCGGGCACCGGGGTTTGGGGGTGCGGGGACCCTTGCGGGGGTGTTTTGGGGGTGCGGCGCCGTTCCATGGGGATTTTGGGGGTGCAGGGCCCCTTGCAGGGGAATTTTGGGGGCGCAGGGGCACTTCCATGAGGTTTTTAGGGTGCACATACCCTTGCAGGGGGGATTGGGGGGTGCAGGGGCCCTTCCATGGAGTTTTTTGGGGTGCAGGGCCCCTTCCACAGGACTTTTGGGGGTGTAGAGCCCCTTAAAGGGGAGTTTTAGGGGCGCAGGAGCCCTTCTATGGGATTTTTGGGGGTGCGGGGGCCCTTCTACAGGACTTTTGGGGGTGTGGGGTCCTTCCATGAGGTCTTTTGGGGTGCAGGGGCACTTCCACGGAGCTTTTGGGGCTGCAGGGCCCCTTGCAGGGGGGATTTGGGGGTGCAGGTCCCCTTCCATGAGGTTTTTGGGGTGCGCACACCCTTGCAGGGGGGATTTTGGGGTGCAGACCCCCTCGTGGGGTCACTTTTGGGGGCGCGGTTGGGCTCGCCGCGCTTTCGGGGGGTGCAGGACGCCCTCCGGGGGCACCGAAGCCCCGTTTTTCCCCGCAGCTGGAGTTCGCGGTGCAGATGCGGTGCCAGAGCTGCGCCGAGGCCGTGCGGGCGGCGCTTCGGGGAGCCCCCGGTGAGCCCCCCGCCTTTTCCCTTTCCCCCTCCCATCTCCTTCCACACTTGGGGGGACCCCCCCCGCCTGAAGTCACCCCGTTTCCCTCCCCCTGCCCCCCCGCAGACGTGCGGCTCCTGGAGCTGCGTCTGGACGCGCAGACGGTGCTGGTGGAGACGACGGCGGCGGCCGAGCGGGTGCGGGAGGTGCTGGAGGCCTCGGGGCGCCGCGCGGTGCTCAAGGGGATGGGGGGCCCCGATGACGGTCAGTGGGATTTTGGGGGTGTCTCTAGGGGGTGCAGGCAGGATTTGGGGTGCCGACGCGTGTCCCCGCAGCCAGCCCGGGCGCGGCGGCCGTGGCGGCGCTGGCGGGGGCCGGCGGCGTGCGGGGGCTGGTGCGGTTCCTGCAGGTCTCCCCCGGTCGGTGCCTGGTGGACGGCGCCGTCGAGGGGCTCCCCCCGGGCCCCCACGGGCTTCACGTCCACGAATTCGGGGACCTCTCGCACCCCTGTGACAGGTACCGCGGCTGGGGGGGGGGACAGACACAACAACGGGACCCCCCCCTCCAGTCCCCCCCCCAGTCTCACCTCGGGTCTCCCCGTAGCTGCGGGGGCCACTTCAACCCCGACGGGGAGAGCCACGGGGGACCCCAGGACCGGCACCGGGTGAGCTCTGGGGGGTTGGGGTTGGAGGGGGGGCTCTTGGTTTGGCCCCCCCTGACCCCACCTGACCCCCCCACCCCGTCCCGGCCCCACCGCAGCACGTCGGGGACTTGGGGAACATCTGGGCTGATGCCGAGGGCAGAGCCAGCTTCCGCCTGGAGGACTCGCGCCTGAAGGTGAGGCCGGGGGGGGGCACCGGGGGGGGCCGGGCTGCACCCTGAGGCTGGGGGGGGCGTCTGACCCCAGTTTTGTGGCCGTGGGGGGGTCCTGGCTGTGCCCCACGGCTGGACGGGGGGTGTAACCCTGGTTTTGTGCCTGGGGGGGGGGGCCTGGGCTGCACCCCACAGCTGTGGGGGGATTCTGGGCTGCGCCCCTGAGTTGTGGGGGGGTACTGGCTGTACCCCATGGCCATGGGGGGGTCAGACCCCAGCCCCACAGATCTGGGGGGCTGCTGAGACCCCCTCCAACCCCCCTGCCCCCCCAGGTCTGGGACATCATCGGCCGCTCCGTGGTGGTGGACGCGGGCGAGGACGACCTGGGCCGGGGCTCCCACCCGCTCTCCCGGGTGACCGGGAACTCGGGGCCGGGGTGAGTGTTTGGGGGGGTCGGGGGGGGGGGATTTGGGGGGGTCATTCACCCCCTCACTGCCCCCCCCACGCCCTCCTTTCCCCCCCGCCCCGGCTCCCTCCCCAGGCTGGCCTGCGGCGTGGTGGCCCGCGCAGCCGGGCTCTTCCAGAACCCCAAGAAAATCTGCTCCTGCGACGGCCGGACCCTCTGGGAGGAGCGAGACCGGGCCGCGGCGGCCACCGGCCCCGTGGCAACTGCTGGCCCCAAGGTGGCCACCAGCCCCACGGCGGCCCCCGGCCCCACGGCAGCCCCAGCCCCACACCTCTAGGAGCCGCCCCCCGGGCATCAATAAACAATAACTCGCTCCGCGGCCTCTGCAGCTCTCGGGGGAACCGGGACCGGGCGCTGCTCGTCCCCGCGGTGCTCGGCGCTGCGCGTCTTTTTGGGGCAACCGCGGCTCCTTTAAGAGTGGGCGTGGCCAGCGCGCCTCCCCGCCCTTGGGGGCGTGGCCTGGCGCCGCGCGGCCGGCGGGAGAACGGGGTGGGCGGAGGGGAGGGGCGACGCGCATGCGCAAAGGGAAAGGCGCGCGGCCGGTGGGCGGGGTGCATGCGCGGTGCGGAGGGCGCGCAGATCACGCGCATGCGCATCCCGCCGCCGCCCTACCCGCCCCGCGCTGAGGGGACGCCGCCATTTTGTGAGGCCGCCGCGGCGCTGCGCTGCCGCTTCCCCCCCCCCGCTCCCCTTCCCGCCGCCATCATGCGTCCCGGTATCAAACTATTCGTGGGCAACGTCCCCGAGGAGGCGACCGCGGAGGAGCTGAGCGAGCTGTTCGCCGGCGCCGCCGGGCCCGTGCTCGGCATCGCCCTCATGAAGCAGTTCGCGTTCGTGCACCTCCGCGACGAGACGGCGGCGGCCCGCGCCATCACGCAGCTCAACGGCCACCAGCTGCACGGTCGCCGCATCGTGGTCGAGCCCTCCCGGCCTCGGCCCACCAACACCTGCAAGATCTTCGTGGGTAACGTCTCGGCCGCCTGCACCAGCGGCGAGCTGCGCTCGCTCTTCCAGCAGTACGGCACCGTCGTCGAATGCGACGTGGTGAAAGGTACCGGACCCGCCGCCCGCGCCCGCGGGGGGGGGCTCCCCACGAGCCCGTTCGCCTCCCCCGGGGCCGCCCCCGCCGCGCTCCGGCCCCGCTCGCCTCCGTCCTGGGAGCGGGGGGCCGCTCCGGTCCCGCTCCGGCCCCGCTCTCGGCTCCGCTGACCCGTGTTGCGTCCGGTTGCCCGCGGCTTCCCCCGCCCCGGACCGATCTGGCGGCGCCCGCACCCCCCCAGGCCCCCGCCGGAGCCGTCCGGGCCGTTCCGGGCTCCCCGGTCCTGCCCTCAGCCCCGTTAAACCCCTCCTGGGTGCGCTCGCTCCAGCGTCCTCCGCTGCGGCTCCCCCCCGGTCCCGGCGTTGGCGGGGACCCGGTCACCCGCTGCCGCCTCTGGAGCTGACCCCTGACGCGAAGCGCTTCCCGTTCCCCCCGCCCCGTCCCGCTGCAGCCGCTTCGCCCCCGCAAACACGCTCCGACGCGGAGCGAGTCGCTCCCCGGCCCGCGGAGCCGGGAAGAGCCAAAACATCCCAAAAAAACCACCCCAAAACCCAGCCCGACACGTTGTCACTGCCCCGAGGGGGGCTCCGGCCCCCGCAGCGTGACCGGGGGGGGCTGGAGGTGTCACCCCCCCCCCCCCCCGCCACCTAGCAGCTCCTCTGCCTCCCGGGAGGAGGAGGAGGAGGATGTTGTTGCCTTTGCTCTCTCGTCCCAGGTCGCAGCGGCTCCGTCCCGTCAGGACCCAGCGGAGCCCAGAAACCGCCCCCAAGCCCCCGCCAAAACTTTTCTTGGCGTCCCCAGGGGCCGGTGGCTGATTTTTGGGGTTCCCCCGGCCCCTGCCCCAGAGAGGGGTTGGGGGGTGCTGCAACCGCCCGAGGGGACCGGGGAGGGGGAGACACACACGGAGGAAACGTCCCCTCCTGGGGCTGCCGGAGCGGGACCCGTGGCTGCGGGATGGCGGCGGGGGGGGGCTCGCCGGGGCCGGGTGATCCCTGGGGCGTGACTGCGGCGGGCTCGGCCCTCCCGGACCCGTCGTGCCTCGGCGTGGGGGGCAGCCAAACCCCCCTCCCGGCTACCGCGGCGGCATCCGAACCCCGAAAGCGTCGGCCTGGGCGCCGCGGGTGGCCACCAGATGCACGGTGCGGTGGCCAGGGCCGTGCCGGTCGCCCGCGGCGCTGCGGGTGACCCGGGGCCGGTCCCGCTCCTCCCGCTGCTCTCGCTCTCCGCCTCCGCTTCGGCGCCGCCTTCGCGCCGCTCCTCGGCCGGGGGGGGGCTGCGGGGCCGCGGGTCGCTCCCCCCTTCCTCCTCTTCCTCTCTGTCCTCCCGCCGGCGCTCGGTGCCCCCCCGCAGGCACCACCCGGTGTCCCGGCGGGCGCCGGCTCTCTCTTTGCCTTCGCTCTGCTTCCTGGCGGGGCCGCGGCGGGCGAAGGGACCGAGAAAACCGGGGTGGGGGGGTCAGGGAAACCGGCACAAACCCCCCCAGCGGCCACGGAGCTGCGGGGCTCGTGGGGCTCCGGCCAAAGCGGCAACCGAAGGTGGTTCGGTCCTGCGGCCGCCCCGGCAGAGCCGGCCCTGGCGAGGCTCGTTAGCGCTCGCTCCTTAACGAATTATTTTTTCTCCCCCCCCCCCTCCTGACACCGCTCTGTCTGCTGCCTTGTCAGACTATGCCTTTGTTCACATGGAGAACGAAGCAGATGCAAAAGTTGCCATCGAAAACCTTAACGGGAAGGAGGTGAAGGGGCGCCGGGTGAACGTGGAGCTCTCCACCAACGTCCAGAAGAAGGGCGCGGGCCAGGCCCCGCCGCCCGCCCTCGGCCTCGACAAGACCAAGCGCCTCGGCCTGGAGTACCGGGAGAAGTTCCAGCCCAAGATCGAGGCCTTCGAGCAGCAGCGCCGGGCGGCCGACACCGCCTTCCCCGCGGCCACCGGCTACGCCGCCGCCTCCTCCCTCTACGACTACCAGCAGCGCTTCGGCTCCGCCGGCGCCGGCAAGTACGAGGCCTTCGAGGCGGCGCAGGCCCGACCCGCCTCCCCGTCCTACTTCGGGCGGGACCGCAGCCCCCTGCGGCGCTCGCCCACCCGCGCCGGCTACGCGGCCGTGACGCTGCCCATGACGGCCCAACCGGCCGCCTACCGCGCCCAGCCCTCGGCCTCGCTGGGGGCCGCCTACCGCGCCCAGCCCTCGGCCTCCCTCGGCGCGGCCTACCGCCCGCAGCCCACCACCGGCCAGGCCGCCTCGTACAGGGCCCAGCCCTCGGCCTCGCTGGGCGGCGCCTACCGCTCGCAGGCCTCGGCCGTGTCCCTCGGCGCCTCGGCCGCGCCGCCCGCCGCCAACTCCCTCGGCTCCTACGGCGCCCAGCCCGCCGCCGCCTCCCAGCTCTCCGGCTACAGCGTCCAGTCGGCCGCGCTGGCCTCGTCCTACGGGGCGCAGGCCGCCTCCGGCTACTCCGCCTCCTACGGCGCCCAAGCCGCTGCCGCCGCCGCCTACGGCGCCCAGGCCGGCCCCACCGCCGCTTCCTACGGCGCCCAGGCCGTGGCCACGCACGTGGCTTCCTACGGCGCCCAGGCCACTGGCCACGCCGCCTCCTACGGCGCCCAGCCCGTAGACGGCCACGCCGCCTCCTACGGCGCCCAGCCCGGCGCCGCGCTCCCGGCCTCCTACGGCGCCCAGGCCGTGGCGGCACACGCCACCTCCTACGGCGCCCAGGCGGTCGCCGGTCACGCCGCCGCTTACCAGCCCGTAGCCGGCCACTCGGCCTCCTACGGCGCCCAGCCGGCCACCGCGCTCTCCGCCTCCTACGGCGCCCAGCCGGCCGCCGGCCACTCGGCCTCCTATGGCGCCCAGCCCGCCGCCAACCTGCCCGCCTCCTACGGCAGCCAGTCCGCCGCCGCCGCGCTCTCGGCCACCTACGGCGCCCAGGCGGCCTCTTCGCTGGCCGCCTCCTACGGTAGCCAAGCCGCCGCCGCCGCCGCCTCCTACAAGGCGCAGGCCTCCGCCCCGCTGACGGCCGCGTACCGGGCCCAGGCCTCCGGCTCCATGGCGGCCTCCTACCCGGCGCAGCAGGCCTCCTCCGCGTCGCTGGCGGCCGCTTACCGCACCCAGCCCGGCAGCGCCTACGACGGCCCGAGCCAACTGGGCCAGCAGGCGGCTTCCTACCTGGGCCTGGCGCAGGCCGCCGCCGTCGCACCGCCCTACGAGCGCACCCGCCTCTCCCCGCCTCGCAGCGCCGCCTACGACGACCCGTACAAAAAATCATCCGCTCTGGCTAAAAGGTACGGCCGCCGGGCCGGGCACGGACACACCGACCCCCCCGCGCCGCCCCGCCGCCTCTTCGGGCCTTAAATCTCGGGTCAACGGGGCTTAAATCTCGGCCCTAAATCTTGGCCTAACGGGGCTTAAATCTCAGCCTAACGGCCTTAAGTTTCGGCCTAACGGGCCTTAAATCTCGGCTCTCCCAGCGCCGGGTGCCGGGAACCCCCTTCCCGCCGCTTCCCGGGGGCCGCCGCGCGCTGGGGCGGGGGGAGAAAACCGGGCCGTGGCGGGTGGGGGGAGGCGATTCCCTCGGTCCTCCCGAGCCGGTTCTGCCCCGCCGAGGCCACCGCGTCGCCCCCCCAGCCCCGCTCATTGACCCCCCCTCCCTGTCTTTCTCTCGCCCAGGTACGGCTCCGAGCGGCGCCTCTCGGAGCTCTCGGATTTCCGGCGCTTGGCGGACTCGCCGCTCGGGTACCGCCGCTCGCCCACAAAGTCCCCGTTGGATTTCCGCCGCCTCCCGGAGCCGCACGCCGAGTACGCCCGGTACTCGGGGGGGTACGGCGACTACCTGCCCGCCGCCCGCGTCCACTCGGGCTACCAGCGCCGCCTCTGAGCCGGCCCGGGCGGGCTCGGGCCCTTGGCGTCGCCGCGGGCTCGCGGCTCCGCCCGCCGTTGGCCCCGGGGGCAGGGACGGTTGTTTTTTAGCTGCTTTTTCTTGGGTTTTTTTTCTTTCAGACTTTTTTTTTAGAAGGATCCACGGTTCCGGGCGGGAAGCGTTTTTGAAGCGGGGGGGTGGTGGGGGGGGAGCAGGCGCCGCGGTTGCCCCTCCCCTCGCGCGTGGCCGCGCTGCACAACCGCACCCATCGCTCTGGGTTTTTACTACCCGCTTTTCGGGTGGTTTTTTTTTTTTCCACCCACTTTTTGGGGTTTTTTCCTCCCCCCCGTTTTGCCAGCGTCAGTCCCCGCGGCGCGGCCGCCACCTTTTTGTACGACTGGAAATAAAAACGCTGGGCTCTTCGCCGCCCCCCCCCACTGTCTCCCGTCTGGTTCTTTCCCAACCCGGTGCCGCCTTTTTTGGGTGAGAAAAACCCATTTTGAGAAAAGCAGCGGCGTGAGGGCACGAGGGAGGCCGCTGGTGGCCACGGCGCGGCCGCCCCCCACCCGCTCCGCTCTTCAGATTGCCAAAACTTTTTGGCTGCGTCGAGGCCGTGCTGCTCGTTAACCGCCGCGCTAATTACCCTGCTCTAAGGGGGGGCGTGGCGGTGTGTGACCCCGCAGCACTAATTAGTGGCTGATGAGCTGGAGGCAATTAGCGGAGGCGGAATCGCGGCAGCAGTGAGCTGGGGGGGGGGGGGGGCACCCGCCGAAGGGCAGCGCAGGCACCACCCTGGGCTTAATGTCGTTAAATGTCATTAAGCTTAACGAGCACCAAGACACGGGGGGGGGCACCGCGGGCCTTTTGGGGACCGATGAGCCACTTTGGGGATTAACAAGCCCAGCGCTGGGCCCGTTAATTAGCAGGAGGTGGGGGAGAGGAGGAGGAGGGCCATGGGGGGGGCCATTTTGGGCCACTGGGGGGGGGGGTGTGTCCCCCCCCAGGCTCACGAGCCCCTGGGCTGGGGGATAAACTGAGTCCAGAGAAAGAACCGGCGCCGGAACCAGCGGGATTTGTTAAAAATTTGAGTTTATTTAACCGGAAAGCGGGGATGGGGGGGGGACACGGGACGCGGGGTGGGGGCGAGCTCCGAAGACGAGGGCGGCGCAGCAACGGCGCGGGGGGCCTCGAGTCCGCTACTTCAGAGTTAAAAAGCTACGAGTGGGTAATTCATCCTCTTCAAAAAACAGAAAACCCACAAAAAAAAAAAGAAAGAAAAATAATAATAAAAAGAAGCTGCAGGGAGGGAGCAAGCGGCTCCGCGCTGGCCGGGGGGGGCGGGAAAGCAAAGCAAAGCAAAGCTGGCGCTGGGGCTACGGCTGCGGCTACGCCTGTGGCCACGGGAACGGCTGCGGCTACGCCTGCGGCGACGCTCGCTCGCCACCTGAGCCTAGACCAGCTAGGGGAGGAGGGGGCACGCGGGGCCCGAAACTACCTGAAAAAAAGCAAATTCTGACTGGGAAAAGCTGAGAGAGGGCGGGGGGGGGTTAAGCTACTCCGGGTCGGGCGGGTAGAAGGGGAGGGGGGGGCGGGATAAGCTGAGCCTCGTTAGGAACGGCCTCGTTAGCTGCCCGCGGCGGCGCAGCCCCGAGACGCGCGGCGCCGAGCCGGTGTGCGACGGGAACCCGACGTCCAGCCGCAAATATCTTACCTGAAAGAGAAAAGCAGAGTTGGCCGGGGAGCCGCCGGCTTCCTGAGAGCGGCCGCAGGCCCTGCTGTGGTTGGTGGCCGCGTCGGGGTCGGGGGCTACCAGGAGCCCCCCCCCACCCCCGCCACAACCCTCGGGGCTCGGCGGCGGCCCCGCGGCCGGTGGCCAGCGCCGGAGGGACTCGCGTTGCCGCAGCGGGCGCTCGGCGGCTTCTCCGACACGCGGGACCGGGGGCTCTCGGGGGAACCCCCCCCACCCCGCGGAGACGGCGCGAGGGCTCAGCCCTGCCTGCGGGTGGACGCTAATTAAAAGGTTTAATTAACAGGATAACGAACGGGCGAAGCGACCCGCCGGCACCGAGCGGCTCGTCCTCACCCGAGCGGCCGGAGCCGGCGCCCACGGGCTTTAACGCCCGGTCGGAGCCCGTCCGCTCCCAGCCGGGGCGGGGGGCCCACGCCTGGCCCCCCCCACACCCCACCTCTCCGGGGGGGGCCCCGGAGGCACCGGCGGTCTCAAGGCCACGTGTGCCCGCCCTGCCCAGGCGCTCACCTCCGGCTCAAAAGGCAGAGTACCGCGCCCGGTCCGCGTACGGGTCCCGCCCGAACCGCTGCATGTCGTAGAGAGAAGCCCGGGCTACCGAGGACACCGGCGACAGTTGCCCACGCTCGTACGTGTAGGCCTCTCCGACGGTGGTGGCCGCGGCGGCCGTGCGGCGCAGGGGGCTTCTATCCCGGGTGTAATAGGTGGAGGAGGCGGCCGCCGCGGCGGCGGTGGCTGCGGCGGCGACGGCGGCCGCCGCGCCCGGGGTCGGCAGCAGAGCTCTATCGTACGCGTCTAGGGTGGTGGGGATGCGACTGGCCATGGCTGTGGTGGCGGCCATGGCCGAGGACTGGACCTGGGAGTACTGGGCGTACTGGGAGTACTGGGCCATGGTCTGCTCCGCGTAGGCGTCGTACGCAGAGGCCGTGGCGTAGGAGCGGACGCGGTAGCGCTTGTAGTAGTCGGCCATCCCGCCGTAGGCCTCATCGTAATACACGGTCTCCCCATAGCCCGCGGTGTAGGGAGTGCGCACGGCTCCGTACTGCTCGTTATAGGCCTCGGCAAAGTCCGCCACTTGCCCCGGGCGATCTACCGGGCACTCCTTAGACCAGTGCCCCTCCTTCCCGCAGCGGTAGCAGCCGCTCTTGTCTCCCATCCCGGGCGCCGTCCGCAGCCGGCTGGTGGACAACTGCACGCGCATCCGCTTGCCTTGAGGAAAGAGACGCGAGAGGGAGGGGATCAGTGAGGCAGCGCCGGGACCGGCGGCGGCGGCGGGATGAGCCCCCCTCCCCGTCCCCCCGACCTTCCCCGTCCCTCCGGAGCCGCCGGCGCCGCGGCGGGGAGCGACCCGGCGCAGGAGGAGCCCGCGGCGGGCTCGGGCGGGACGCGCCGACCGGCCACCGGACTTACCAGGAAAAGAGCCGCCGGGACCGAGCGCGCGACCCGCGGCCGGGACCGGGCTGTGGGCGGCTCAAGCCGCCGCCCCCCCGTGGCTACCAGCCCGAGGCGGCTTTGTGCCAGCCACCGGCGGCACCGTGACAAGCCTCCCGCCAGCGGCAGGACGGATGCGGCGCCGGGCAAGTACCGGCGTCGAGCGCGAAGCCAAGCGCAGCCGCCGAGCTCCAGACGCGGCTGCACCGTCCCGGCTGGAGAAAAGGTGGTTTGGTTTTTTTTCTGGCGTTTGGCGTTTTCGGTGGGTTTTTTTTTTTTGGGAGGGGGGCGGACGACACACGCCTGGAACCGGGGGCAGCGGGGGTTTTGCCGAAACCCCCAAGCAGGAACGGGCAGCGCCGAGCCCAGCCGCGCCGCGGTGAAGCGCCGGCCGCCTCCCTGACGCCGCGGCCCGCTCGAATCCGGCGCGCTCGGCCCCGCCGCGAGCCCGAGCGAGCGACGCCACGTGCCGCCGGCAGCGGGGACGCCTCCGGTCACCCTCTTACCGGGCAGGGCAACGCTACAAGGGCGGGAGGTAGCCTGGCTTCACGCCGCGCCGGCGGGACCCGCTGCTCCGGCCCGGCGGGACCAGGCGCGGCGGCGGCGGCCGGTGCCACAAGAGTTGGGACTTCGCCGTCGGGATCCTCCTGCGGGGCGGCCGTTGCTGGGTTAAGTCAGAGATGGATCAGTCCCGTCCTCCCCCGGCCCAGCCCCGAACAGCCCCTGCCCTCGCCGCGGCCGCACCGGCACGCGGGGGGAGCCGGAATGCCGAAAAAAATATTAATTAAATAAAGAAAGAATTAAAAACAAAGCGAAACAAAAATAAAGAACAAAAACCATCCCCGTGAGCAGCGAATCGCAGCGAGGGGAAGGGCGGGCGGGCGCCGCGGTTCCGCCGAGGGCCCCAAACCTGCGCAGCCGGAGCTGGGAAGGAGCGAAAACACCTCACGGGGGGAACCACGTCGGGCCCCGTCCCTGGCGCCGCGCTGTCACCGTCACCATCCCCGTGTGCGTCCCCCCCCCTCGCTCCCTCCCTCCCCGCCTGCCCGCGCGTCACCTTGGAACTCGGTGTTGTCCAGCCCGCGGATGGCCTCCACCGCGTCCTCCGCCCGCTCCATGTGCACGAAGGCGTAATCCTTGACGATGTCGCACTCGATGACGGGGCCGTACTCCTCGAACTTGGCCCGCAGCTCCAGGTTGGTGCAGGCGGGGCTGATGTTGCCCACGTGCAGCTTGGTGGAGGCTTTGCTCTTGTTCTTGGAGGCCTCCACGTTGATGCAGACGCCGTGCAGCTTGTGGTGGTGCAGGTTGCGGATGGCGTCCTCGGCCGCCGTCTTGTCCTCGATGTGCACGAAGCCGTAGTTCTTGATGATGTCGCACTCCAGCACCTTCCCGTACTGCTCGAACAGGGAGCGGATCTCCTGCTCCGTCGCCTCCCGCGGCAGGTTCCCGATGAACAGCTTCACCATCTCGCCCAGCCTGCGCCGGGGAAGGACGGGGCGGGGGGGTCAGTGCCGCCGCCCGCGCCGCCCGACGTCTCCCCTGCGCTGCGCCGGGGGGAGCTCGGACCCCCCGCCCCGGGGCTGCTTTGGGGGCATGGAGGGACCCACACGGCGAGGGCAGAGCCCCCACGTAGCGCAAGTGCTGGAGAAATGTCCCAAACCTCTGTCTGCCCCCGCGCTGCAGCGTCCCGGCGCACCCCAAGGCCAAAAAAACACCTCAAACCCCCCAAAATCCACCTTAACCCCCCCAAAACCACCTCAAAGCCAAAAAAAACCCCAAACTTCTGCCTGTTCCCGCACTGCAGTGCCCCTACACGCCCCAAAAGCAAAAAAAAAAAATCACCCCAAAGCCAAAAAAAACACCTGAACCCCCCAAAACCACCTCAACCCCCCCCAAAACCACCTCAAAGCCAAAAAAAACCCCAAACTTCTGCCCGTTCCTGCACTGCAGCGCCCCTACACGCCCCAAAAGCAAAAAAAAAATCACCCCAAAGCCAAAAAAAACCCCAAACTTCTGCCTGCCCCACAGGCCTGTGCCCCTAAACACCCCAAATCCCCCCCCCCCAAATTTCCACCTGCTCCCACAGCGTTGTGCCTCTAAATAAACCACATCGCCCCAAAACACCCCGAAATCTCGGTCTGCTCCCTCACTGCAGCGTCCTGACACACCCCAAGGCCAAAAAACCCACCTCAACCCCCCCCAAAAACACCTCAACCCCCCCCAAATCTCTGCCTGTGCCCACACTGCAGTGCCCCTACACACCCCA
Organism: Athene noctua; assembly: GCF_965140245.1. Lineage (NCBI taxonomy): Eukaryota > Metazoa > Chordata > Aves > Strigiformes > Strigidae > Athene > Athene noctua. The sequence goes on along the minus strand of NC_134068.1, from coordinate 1,973,931 downwards.
AAACCAACAAAATCACCCCAAATCCAAAAAAAATTCCCCCAAATCTCTGCCTGCCCCACAGGCCTGTGCCCCTAAACACCCCAAATCCCCCCAAAATACCCCAAAACTTCAACCTGTCCCCACAGGGCTGTGCCTCTAAATAAACCAAATCCCCCCCAAAACACCCCAAAATCTCTGCCTGTCCCCACACTGCAGTGCTCGGAGACACCCCAAAACCAAAAAAAAACCTGAAACCCCCCAAAACCCACCTCGAAGCCAAAACACCCCCAAATCTCTGCCTGTTCCCACACTGCAGCGCCCCCACACACCCCAAAACCAACAAAACCACCCCAAAGCCCCCAAACCCACCTCAAAATACAAAAAAAACCCCAAACCTCTGCCTGCCCCACAGGCCTGCGCCCCAAAACACCCCAAATAGCCAAAACTCACCCCAAACCCCTGACCCCACACACCCCAAATCCCCAAGAAACACCCCAAAACCTCTTCCCTGTCCCCACAGGGCTGCGCCCCCAAACTCCCCCTAAACCACCCCAAACTTCAAATCCCCAAGAAACACCCCAAAACCTTTTGCCTACCCCCACAGAGCTGCGCCCCCAAATCCCCTCAAACCACCCCAAAACCTCTTCCCTGTCCCCACAGGGCTGCGCCCCGAAACACCCCAAATCTCCAAAACTCACCCCAAACCTCCCCACACCTCAAATCCCCAAGAAACACCCCAAAAGCTCTTTCCTGTCCCCACAGGGCTGCGCCCCAAAACCTTTTTCCTGCCCCCCCCGAGTTGCTCCCCGAAACACCCCAAATCCCCTCAAACCACCCCAAAACCTTCCTGCCCCTACAGGGCTGCGCCCCGAAACACCCCAAATCTCCAAAACTCACCCCACACCTCAAATCCCCAAGAAACACCCCAAAAGCTCTTCCCTGTCCCCACAGGGCTGCGCCCCAAAACCCCCCAAATCCCCAAGAACCCCCCCAAAACCCCGCCCGCCCCCAGCAGGCCTCTGTGTGTCCCTCAGACCTTTTCCCCCCCCAAAACCACCCCAAACTCCCCCAAAACCTTCCCCCCCCCCCCATCCCCGGAGGCCTTTGCCCCCGCCCCCCCCCGCGGTGCCTCTAAACCCCCCAAATCCCCCCAAATCTCCCCAAAACCGTGCCCGCCCCCCCCCCGCCGGGCCTTCGCCCCCCCCCCTCCACTCCCGAGGCCTCCAACCGCCTCGGCCGGGCCGGGGCCACCGGCAGCGCTACCGGCCCGCGTCCCCCCTCGCCGTGCCCCCCCATGTGTCCGTGTCCCCCCCCGGTCCCGGTGCCGCCGCAGCCCCGCCCCCACCTGCGCCCCGTCCGCCGCGCGGTTCCTTCACAAAATGGCGGCGGCGACACCGGGCTCGGCCCCCGCCCCCCGCGCTCTCATTGGAGAGCGGCGCTGTCCGTCAAACGCCGCCGGAGAACGTCACCCCTGTCCCGCTGAGCCCGCCCACGGAGGGGTCGCAGCCAATCACAGGAGGGAGGGGGCGGGGAGGGGGCGGGGCTCCGGTACCGGCAGAACCGGGAGGCGCCGCGGGACCCGCAACCGCCCCCCCCCCGCCGGCCCCAGCGCCGCGGCCCGGCCCAGTCCCTCCCAGTCTGATCCCATCCCCATCCCAGTCCCTCCCAGTCTGATCCCAGTTCCCACCCAGTCCCTCCCAGTCTGATCCCATCCCCATCCCAGTCCCTCCCAGTCGATCCCAGTCTGATCCCAGTTCCCATCCCAGTCCCTCCCAGTAGATCCCAGTTCCCATCCCAGTCCCTCCCAGTCGATCCCAGTTCCCATCCCAGTTTGATCCCATCCCCATCCCAGTCCCATCCCAGTTTGATCTCATCCCCATCCCAGTTCCTACCCCAATTCCCATCCCAGGCCCCCCAGTTCCTATCCCAGTTCCCATCCCAGTCCCTCCCAGTCCCATCCCAGTCCCCCCAAGTCCCATCCCAGTCCCCTCCAGTCCCCCCTAGTCCCATCCCAGTCCCTCCCAGTCCCATCCCAGTCACCCCCATCACCATCCCAGTCCCTCCCAGTCCCCCCCAGTCCCCCCAGCACACTCGGGCCCCTCCGCTCTCTCCAGTCTCTTTATTGGGGGTTGGGGCCGCGCGGGGACATCACCGGGACACCCTTGGGGGGGGGGAGGAGGAGGAGGAGCCCCCCCCCCCCCGCCGCCCCCCCCGTGCTGTGTCCCTCCATCAGCTCCGCCGGGGCCCCCCCGTGTCCGTGTGTCCCCCCCGTGCCCCCCCGTGTCCGTGTGTCCCCCCCGTGTCCGTGTGTCCCCCCCGTGCCCCCCCCGTGTCTATTTGTTCTTTTTGAAGAAGCTGAACCGTTTCTCTCGCTCCTTCCCCTCGCGGGGGGGGGGGGGCTGCGCGGGGGGGGGGGCGCTCGTGGCCCGCGGCCCCCCCCGCCCCGGGGTCCCCGTCCCCCCCCCGCCCCCCGGTGCCTCCCGCGGCCCCGACGGTCCCGGGGCGGCCGCTGCCTGGATCACGCGCAGCCACGTGCTCATCTCGGCCTGCGGACGGGGCGAGGGCGTGTGAGGGCATGTGACGTGTGTGACAGGCGTGCCAGGGCGTGTCAGGGCGTGTGAGGGCGTGTGAGGGTGTGTGAGGGCGTGTGACAGCGTGTGAGGGCGTGTGAGGGCATGTGAGGGCGTGTGAGGGCGTGTGAGGGTGTGTGACAAGCGTGTGAGGGTGTGAGGGCGTGTGAGGGCATGTGATGGTGTGTTACAGGTGTGTGAGGGTGTGTGAGGGCATGTGAGGGTGTGTGAGGGCATGTGATGGTGTGCTAAGGCATGTTAAGGCGTGTTAAGGCGTGTTAAGGCGTGTTCAGGCACGTTAAGGCGTGTGACAGCACGTTTAAGGCGCGTTAAGGCGCGTGCTGCCGCCCTGGCCCGTCCACGCGCCCCCGGCGCTGCCGCACGTGCCGGGGCTGCTCCCACGCCCGTTCCACGCGTGTCCACGCGTGCGCAGGGTGTCACCCCCCCCCCATTCCCCCCCCCGCAGCCCCTCACCTCATCCTTGGCCTGGAACAGATACTCCTTCCCGTCGCTCAGCCTGGGGGGGGACACGCGCACGCACACACGTGTCAGCCCCCCCGCGCCCCCCCGCGCCCCCCCCCGCGCCCCCCCGTGTCCGTACCCCAGTTTGAAGACGTGTTTGCGTTTCCGGTAGTGCAGCGCCGGGTGGCAGCGGGCGCCGGGCAGGGGGGCGGGGGGCTCCCCGTGGAAAGGGGCCCCCACCCCCGCGCTCCGCGCGTCCTTGTAGAAGCTGAGGCTGCCCCCCCGCAGGACGCAGTACACGCTCTGCCACGACCTGGGGGGGCACACGCGGCGTGGGGGGGGGCACGGGGGTCTGCGGGGGGGGTATGGCACTGGGGGGGGGCACACGTGGTGCTGGGGGGGGCACGGGGGTCTGTAAGGGGAGATACAACACTGGGGGGGGCACATGTGGTGCTGGGGGGGGCGGATGTGTCCTTTGGGGGGGACACAGGGCTCTGTATCCCCCGTCTGACCCCGGGGGGGGACGCACGGCGCTGGGGGGGTCGGTATGGGGGGGCCACAGCTTGGGGGGGGGGGACAGGGGGAACAACAGCCCGGGGGGGGACCCAGAGCGGAGGGGGGGGGGAGGGCGTAGCCCATTTAAGAGAGGGGTTGAAGGGGCGTGGTCAATGTGGGTGTGTCTGAGTGGGCGTGGCCCAAGTGGGTGTGTCCAGGGGGCGTGTCCTCACCTGTTTGGCGCCTTCTTGCCCTGCGCCTCCATCTCGTGCTTGCGGCAGAGCCCCCCCTCCAGGCTGGGGGGGGCCGGGGGGGGCCGGGGGGGCAGCGGGGCCGCAAGGGCGGGGTCAGAGGTCACGACCTCCCCTGGCTCCACCCCCCCTCCTTTCTGGGGAGACCCCCCCAGGCTGGGGGCCCCCCCCTGCTCCTGCGCCCCATTGGTCAGCGCCGGCACCTGCTGGGGGGGGGACACACACACACGGGGGGGGCACAGGGTGTCCCCGCCCCCCACCCAGAGGGGGGGTCCCCGTAATTTTTTTTTTTTTGGGGGGGGGGGGGGTGTTACCTGGGCGGCGGCGCTGTCGGGGCAGATCCCGTTAAGGGCCGGGGGCTCCGGGGGGGCCCTGGAGGGGGGGGGGACATGGGGGGGTATTGTGAGGGGGTGGGGACCCCCCCCACGTGTCCCCTCCACACTGGGAGTGTCTGAAACCCCCATTTGCCCCCCCCCTTTATCCCCAATACCCCCAGGGTGCCCCCCCGACCACAGCCCCCCCCCCATGTGTGTCCCCCCCCCCCGCCGTGCCCCCCCCTCACCGCTGCAGCTCCCCACTCCCAAGGCCGTTCTGGGTGTCGGGGGGCGCCGATGTGGGGACCCCCCCGGCTTCAGCCTGCGCGGGGGGGGGCGGGGGGGGCGCCTGCGTCTTCCTCGCCGCCTCCTCCTCCTCCTCCCGCCGGCGACGCTCCTTCTCCTCCAGCTGGGGGGGGGACATGGGGGGGTCATTGTCTGCACTGAGCGTGTCAGGGCTCAGCCGGGGGGGGGTCAGGGACATGGGGGGGGGTCATTGTCTGCACTGAGCGTGTCAGGGCTCAGCCGGGACACACTGGGGGGGCGGGCAGCCTGTCACGTGCGTGCGGGGGCCAAGTTGTGGCTGGGGGGTGCCCCCCCCCGCCCCCTGCACCCCCCCGTTCCCTCCCCAGTCCCCCTGTACCCCCCTCTGCCATCCCTCCCTCCCCGTGCCCCCCCCCGCCCCCCCCACTCCCTCCCTGTGCCCCCCCCTTCCCTCCCCATGCCCCCCTCTTCTTCCCCATGTCCCCCCTGTGCCCCACCCGTGCCCCCCCACGCCCCTCACTCCCTCCTCATGCCCCCCCTTCCCTCCCTGTACCCCCCACTCCCTCCCCATGCACCCCCCGTGCCCCCCACTCCCTCGCCATGCCCCCCCGCACCCTCCCCACGCCCCCCACTCCCTCCCCACGTCCCCCCTTCCCTCCCTGTACCCCCCACTCCCCCCCCGCGCCCCCCATGCCCCCCCTTCCTTCCCTGTGCCCCCCCGCACCCTCCCCACGCCCCCCACTCCCCCCCCGCGCCCCCCCAGTCCCTGACCGTGGTGAGGCGGCGCAGGGCGGCGAATCTCTCGTCCCAGGCGGCCGCCGCCTTCTGGAAGCCGCGGTGGCGCTTGAGCAGCTGCTCCACCTCGGCCACGCTGGAGCCCAGCTCGGGCGAGCGCAGCAGCGGCTCCTGGGTGGCCAGCCAGGCCTCGGCCATGCCCGCGTCCCGCCCGAACACCAGCACCTCCAGCACTGCGGGGGGGCGCGCAGGGGGGTCGGGGGGGGGCCCCGTGTCCCCCTGTGTCCCCTCTCCCGGGGCGCGGGGGGTGGCACTGACCGATCTGCAGCCAGTCCATCTTGTCCTGCCAGCGCGTCCCGATGTCCCGGCGCCGCTCCTGCAGCTGCGCGAGCTGCTCCGAGATCTGGGGGGGACGCGGCGTGAGGGGGGGACACGGGGGCGGGGACGTGGGGACAGAGGGACGAGGGGACATGGGGATCCAGTGAGAGGGGGACACGGAGACACAGGGATGGGGATGGGGGGACACGGGGACGTGGGGACTCAGGGACAGAGGGACACGGGGACATGGCGACACAGGGACACAGGGACAGAGGAACATGGGGACAGAGGGACATGGGGACAGAGGGACACGGGGACATGGGGACAGAGGGACATGGGGACAGAGGGACACAGAGACCTGGAGACTCAGGGACAGAGGGACAAGGGGACACAGGACACGGGGACATGGGGACACAGGGATACAGGGACAGAGGAACGTGGGGACACGGGGACATAGGGACACAGGGACAGAGGGACATGGGGACAGAGGGACATGGGGACAGAGGGACACAGGGATGTGGAGACTCAGGGACAGAGAGACATGGGGACAGAGGGACATGGGGACACGGGGACATGGGGACACAGTAACAGGGGGACACAGGGACACACAGGGACGTGGAGACTCCGGGACAGAGGGACATGGGGACAGAGGGACACGGGGACAGGGAGGAGGTGGGCGCGTGGGGCCGGGCTGTCCCCACCTTGTCGGCGGCGTGGTGGCCCTGGCCCAGCAGCGCGGTGCCCATGGCCACGCAGGCGTCGAAGCTGTCGGCCCGCGCCTCCACCTCGGCCTTGATGCTCTGGTGGTTCTTGATCACCAGGTCGGCCGCCGACACGTCCCTGCGCCGGGGAGGGGACGGGGACCCCCTCAGCGTCCCCTCGTCCCCACCGCCGCCCCCCCGGGACCCCCCCCGGCTCACCGCGGGCGCTCCTGGGCCTCGATCTGCAGGCGGACGCCGTCCATCCAGAGCAGCAGGTCCCGCACGGCCCGCGCGAAGCGGAACTGCTCCACCGCGGCGCCCAGGCGGCGGCCCCGGGCCTGGCTGGCGCCGCGCAGCTGGGCCCAGGCCTCGGCCACCGCCCGCTCGTGCCGACGGATGTCGGCGGCTTTGTCCCCGGCGTAGGCCTTGGCCAGGCGCGACGCGTCCTCCTGCACCTGCTGCACCTGCGGGGACACGGCGGCGCTCGGACGGGGCGGCACGGGCTGAGCCGCGCCAGGCTGCGCCAGGTCAGGCCGGGCTGTGCCGGGCTGTGCTGGGCTATACTGGGCTGTGCTGGGCTGTGCTGGGCTGTGCTGGGCCGTGCTGGGCTATACTGGGCTGTGGTGGGCCATGCTGGGCCACCCCGAGCTGCGCCGCACCACATCACACCGTGCCACGCTGCCCCCCAGTGCGCCATTTCACACCCTGTGCCACCCCGTGCCACCTCCTGCTGTGCCACCCCGTGCCACCCCATGCTGCCCTGTGCCACCTCGTGCTGTGCCACACTGTGCTGTGCCACCCCGTGCCACCCCGCACTGCCCCGTGCCGCCCCGTGTCACCCCGTGCCGCGCCGCCCCGTGCCGCGCCGCCCCGTGCCGTGTCGCCCCGTGCCGCGCCGCCCCGCGCCGCCCACCTGGGCGCTGAGGGCCTGGATGTCGCGCTCGTGGGCGCCGTGCAGGCGCTGCAGGGCCTCGGCCGCGTTCAGGTCCCGGCCCAGCTCCTCCGGCAGCTGCTGCTGCTTGTGCCGCACCTGCGCCAGCGTCTCGCGCGCGTCGTGGTAGAAGCGCTGCAGCTCGTGGGAGGCCGCCAGCATCTGCGCCCGCGTGTCCATCAGCTCCAGCAGGTCGGCCCAGGCCTCGTTGAGCCCGTCCTTCCACTCGGCCACCGTGGCGTTCTCGGGGTGCCCCGCCGCGATCAGCGCGTCCGCCAGCCCGTTCGCCCCGTCCACCCGCTCCTGC
>NC_134068.1:1913430-1966404 GCF_965140245.1 Athene noctua | reverse complement strand
GGACCCCCCCAATTTTTTGTGGGACCCCCCAATTTAATTTTTGTGGGACCCCCCAATTTAATTTTTGTGGGACCCCCCCCAATTTTCGTGGGAACCCCCCCCACAATTTCTGTGGGATCCCCCCAAACTCTTTGGGACCCCCCCCACCCCACGCGCCCGCCCCCCCTAAGTCCTGCCTGAACCCCCCCCTCCCAATCCTTCCTCAGGACCCCCAAACCCCCCCAGCACCCCCCTTAACCCCCCCCCAAAAAAACCCCTCTCCGGAGCCCCCCCAAAGACTCCTCAAGTCTCCCCCCCCCTCCATTTTCCCATCACTTAGAAATGGGACGGGGGGGGTGTCCCCCATCCTCATGCCGCGGGGGGGGGGGGTCCCCCCAACCCCTTGTCGTGTCCCCCCCCACTCCTGACCCCCCCCCGACCCCCCCGCGGCGACTCCTCCCGGCACTTAATACTCTTAAGTGCGAGGATCAGCAGCCGGACCCCCCCGCGCTGGTTTATTTTTTTTTTTCGGGGGGGGTTGAGACACAAACACGCGGATTTTAACCGGGGGGGGGTCCCGGGACAAATCCGGGGGGGGGGCCCGCGGCTGCGGAGCGGCTGCCGCAGTGCCGGGGGGGGGGGGGGGGGTGCGGGATGGGGATGTGGATTTTGGGGGGGGATGCGGGTTTTTTTTGTTGTTTTTTTTGTTTTTTAAACAGGGGGGCGCCCCCCTGTCCCTCTCTCTGTGTGTGCGTGTCCCCCCCCCCATTATTTTCACCCGCCCCCCCCCAGCCATCCCGCTCCTACCTGCTCGCTGCGGTGCCGGAGCGCGCTGAGACCGCGGCAACTCATCACACCCGGGAGGGGCGTGGCGAAGGGGCGTGGCTAAGGCGGGTGGAGGCGGGGTTACAGCGAGGGGGCGTGGCTACCCGGGGAAGGTTAATTGGGGGGGGGTCCCCACTACTTTGACCTGGGGGGGGGGGGGGGGAGGCGCCCCCTAACCCCATCCCCATAGCAACCGCCCTCAGCCCGTTGCCACAGCGATGGCTCCGCCCTCTCCCCCCCCCGGTTGCCATGGAGACACCCCCCAATATTTAAATTTTTTTGGGGGGGGGGTCCCTGACGCCCCCTCCCCCTTTTCTCTCCTCCGCGCCGCCAGGGGGCGCTCGCGGGGGGCGGGGGCGGGGGTCGCGACATGGCGGACGAGGCCGTGAGGGCGGTGCGGAGTTGGGGGGGGGGAGCCCCCCCTCAGAGGGGGATTTTGGGGGGGTCATTAGGGATGGGGGGGGCAAAGGGCGTTAAGGAGGGGGGGGAAGGGTCTTGGGGGGGTCCTGAGGGGGGTTTGGGGTGCGGGGGGGGGTGTGGAGGGGATTTGGGGGGGGGGGGGTGGGAGGTTAGGGGTTGGGACAGCAGAGAGGGGGGGGAGACTTGGGGGGGGGTTTTGGGGGGTCCTGGGGGGGTCTGGGAAGGTTTTGGGGGGGTCTGGGGGTCCCGAGGAAGGTTTTGGGGGTGTCTGGAGGGGTCTGGGGGGGTCTGGGAAGGTTTTGGGGGTCTTGGGGGGGTGTCTGGGGGTTCCTGAGGGGGTCTGGAAAGGTCTTGGGGGGGTCTGGGGGGATCTTGGAAAATTTGGGGGGTCCCTGGGGGGGTCTGGGGGTCCCGAGGAAGGTTTTGGGGGTCCCTGGGGGTGTTTGGGAAAATTGGGGGGTCCCGGGGGGGGTCCTGGGGCTCCCTGTAAAGATTTTTGGGGTGTCCCCCCCCCTTTTGTCCCCGCAGGTGCTGGAGCGGCTCCTCCTGCTCCTGCCCCCCCCCAGCACCCCACGACGGGGGGCGCTGCTGGTGACCTTGGGGGCCGGGGGGGGCCCGGGGGGGCCCCTCTGCACCGTCACCGGTGGGTTTGTTGGTTTTTTTTTGGGGGGGGGTGTGTCTCAGGGTTGGAATTTTGGGGGACACCCCCCCCCCCAACTTCCCTGAGGGGTTTATCCCCCACAGTGGCTGCGGGGGGGGAGCTGAGCCGCGACATCGACGCCGAAGCGCTGCGGGGAGGTGAGAGACCCCCCCCCCCCCAAAAAAAAAAATCCATCTGACACCCCCCCAAAAAAAAAATCCACCTGACACCCCCCCAAAAAAAAAAGAAAAAATCCAAATCCATCTGGCACCCCAAAAAAAAAAAAAAAATCCACCTGACACCCCCCCCAAAAAAAAAAAACCTGGCGCCCCCCCAAAAAAAAAAAAAAGAAAAAATCCACCTGACACCCCCTCAAAAAAAAAAAATAATCCACCTGACACCCCCCAAAAAAAAAAAAAAATCCACCTGACACCCCCTCAAAAAAAAAAAAAATCCACCTGACACCCCCCCAATAAAAGAAAAAATCCACCTGACACCCCCCAAAAAAAAAAAAATCCAGCTGGCGCCCCCCCCCAAAAAAAAAATCCAGCTGGCACCCCCCAAAAAAAACCCCCACCTGACACTCCCCCCCCCCCAAAACCAGCCGCTCGGGGGGTGCTGGAGCTGCCGGGGGGGCCCCGCGCCCCCCCCCCGTGTTGCGCCCGGATCCTGCGCCGGGCCCGGCTGCGTTTGACCTTCCAGGTGAGACTTGGGGCCCCCCCCGAGTTTTAGGGCCCCCCCCCCCAGGTTTAGGGCCCCCCCCAGGTTTAGGGCCCCCCCCAGGTTTAGGGCCCCCCCCTTTGTCCTTCCCGCACCCCGGGGTGACCTTGGGGGGGGGAATCGGGGCCGGGCCCCCCCCGGGAGCCGCCGCAATTAGGGCGGGAGGATAATTATAGCGGGGCCGGGGGGGGGGGGGAACGGGGGCACGGGGGGGCCAAACCCCCCCGGGACGGGGCGGGGCCGGGCTGGGCCCAGTTTGGTAATGGGGTGAACTGGGCCGCCAGACTGGTCCCAGTTCCTTACTGGGGTGAACTGGGCTCTCAAACTGGTCCCAGTTCCTTACTGGGGGTGAACCGGGTCCCAGACTGGTCCCAGTTCCTTACTGGGGTTGAACTGCTCCCCGAACTGGTCCCAGTTCCTTACTGGGGGTGAACCGGGTCCCAGACTGGTCCCAGTTCCTTACTGGGGGTGAACCGGGTCCCAGACTGGTTCCAGTTCCTTACTGGGGTTGAACTGGGCTCTCAGACTGGTCCCAGTTCCTTACTGGGGGTGAACCGGGTCCCAGACTGGTCCCAGTTCCTTACTGGGGTGAACTGGGCTGCCAGACTGGTCCCAGTTCCTTACTGGGGGTGAACCGGGTTCCAGACTGGTCCCAGTTCCTTACTGGGGTTGAACCGGGTCCCAAACTGGTCCCAGTTCCTTACTGGGGTTGAACTGCTCCCCGAACTGGTCCCAGTTCCTTACTGGGGGTGAACTGGGCTGCCAGACTGGTCCCAGTTCCTTACTGGGGTTGAACCGGGTCCCAAACTGGTCCCAGTTGCTTGGTGGGGATGAACTGGGTCCCAGACTGGTCCCAGTTCCTTACTGGGATTGAACTGGGTCCCAAACTGGTCCCAGTTCCTTACTGGGGATGAACTGGGTCCCAAACTGGTCCCAGTTCCTTACTGGGGTTGAACCGTTCCCCAAACTGGTCCCAGTCCCTCGGAGGTGCTGGGCTGCTCCCCCAGGCCGCTGTACCCCAGCAGCCCCCCCAGCTCTGCCCCCCCCCCCGGGGGTCCCGTTCCGGGGGGGTCCATCGGGGTCCCCCCCCCAGCTCCGCGCCCCCCCCGGCTCGCTGGGCTCCGACTGCGTCTCCCTGCGGCGGTTCCTGCACAAGACGAGCGTGGGACACCCCGAGGTACCGCCCCGGGGGGGGGCACACCCCCCCCCACAGTCCCCTGGATTTTGGGGGGGCCCCCCCGTGCCCCCCCCGTGCCCACCCCCGGCCCCCCCCCAGGTGGAATTTCATTTCTGCGTCAGCCTGGACGGCGCCGAGGCCTCGTACACCTACGGGTGAGCCCCGGGACCCCCCCCCTGCAATTTTGGGGACCCCCACACACACTATGGGACCCCCCCCCCGCCATGGGGACCCCCCCCGCACCATAGGGACCCCCCCACACTGAGGAAGCCCCCCCCCCCCGCCCTGGGGACCCCCACTTTCTCACCCCCCCCCCCCTTGAGACCTCTCTGCCCTGGGGACACCCCCCCTACTTTTGGGGACCCCCCCCACTCTGGTGACACCCCCCCACCCTGGAACCCCCCCGGTTTGGGGACCCCCCCACTCTGGGGACACCCCCCATGGGGACCCCCCCGCCCTGAAGACCCCCCCCCCCACGCTGGGGACCCCCCAATTGGTGTGTCCCCCCCCCTTGGGACACCTCTCACCTTGGGCCCCCCCCTCCCATTTTTTGGGGACCCCCCCGCTCTAGTGCCCCCCCATGGCGACCCCCCCCCGAGGACCCCCCCCCGTTACCTGGAGACCCCCCCGCACACCCTGGGGACCCCCCCACGAGCCCCCCCCCACCTTTTAGACACCCCCCCGCCCCCACCATGGGGCACCCCCTTTGCTCTGGGGTCACCCCACACACTTTGGGGGCCCCGGGGGGGGGTTTGGGGGGGTCCGGGGGGGATTTTGGGGGGGGCCGTTTGTCGGGGGGGGGCCCCCATCCCTGTGTCCCCCCCCGCTGTGTCCCGCAGGCCCGAGAGCTCCTGCGCACAGGGGGGGGCGCCCCTGCGGGTCCAGAGCCGGCACTTTGCACCGTATGGGGGGGGGGGCAAAAATAAGGGGGGGGGGCACGGGGGAGGCGCTGGGGGGGAAAATGGGGGGGACAGGGGGGCACCAGAACGGGGGGGGGGGGCAAAAATGGGGGAAGGACACAAATGGGGGGGGCACGGCGGGGGACTGGGGGCGAAAATGGGGGCAAACAAGGACGGGGGGGGCGGGGGGAAATGGGGGGGGGGACAGGGATGGGGGGGGCTGGGGATAAAAATGGGGGGTCTGGGGGGCACCAGAACGGGGGGGGGACAAGGAAGGGGGCACGGGGGGGGGGGATAAAAATGGGGGGGGCGCGAGGGGGGGTACACAAGGGAGTGGTGGGATGGGGAAAACAATGGGGCTGGGGGGGATAAAGGGGGTTTGGGGGGGTCACTGGGATCGGGGGGGGGTCACCGGTCTGGGGGGGTCCCGGACACCCCCTTGCCCCCCCCCGCTCTCTCCCCAGGCCGGCGCGCCCCGGGGGCGGCCCCCCCCCCTGCAGCAGGATCCACCCGCGCTGGGGCCCCCCCGTCCCCCTGCGGGTGCCCCCCCCCGCGGCCGCGGGGGGGCTGGGGGGGCCCCTGAGCCTCGTCCCTGCCGCCGCGCTGGGGCCCTGCCTGCGCCCCCCCCCCGGCCGCCCCCCCGCCTGCGCCGCGCCCACATATCCTGGGGGGGGCACCCCAAAACCCCTGACACCCCCAACCCCCCTGACCCCCCCCAAATCCCTTCAGACCCCCCCAACCCATGAACCCCCCCTGAGCCCCCCCCAACCCCCCCTGAGCCCCCCCAAATCCCTTCAGACCCCCCCAACCCATGAACCCCCCCCTGACCCCCCCCAAATCCCCTTTGTCCCCCCCCAACCCCTGACCCCCCCCCCAGGACCCCCCCAACCCCCCCTGAGCCCCCCCCCAAACCCCTGACCCCCCCCTGAGATGTTGGGGGTGTTGGGGGGGGGGGTGTCAAGGTCAAGTTCAAGGTCCCCCCCGTTCTCCTTGACCCCCCCCCACTTATTTCTGTTCGACCCCGCGGGGCTCCCGGGGCCCCCCCCGCGCCCCCCCCCGGACCCCTCGTGCCTGGCGGACTGGGGGAGCTTCGGCCTCGCCGCGACCCCCCGCGACCCCCCCGGGGGGGGCGATGAAGGTTCGGGGGGGGGGACACACACACCGAGGGGGGGGTGAGGGGTGTCCCCCCCCCCCTCTCAATTTGTGTCCCCCCAGGATTGGTGCCCCCCGATGTCACCTTTGACCTGCGGCAGGAGGGGGGGGCCCCGGGCGGGGACGGGCCCCCCCAAACCCTCCTCCTCTTCCTCTTCCTCCGCCACGAGGATCCCTTCCAGCAGTACGACGCCGGTGAGGATTATTTTGGGGGGGGGACACCCCAAAATCCAGGGGGGGGGCCCTGAAATCTGGGGGGGGGTCCCTGAGAACCTGGAGGGGATCCCTGAGGTCCTGGGGGGGCGTCCGCAGGGTCTTGGGGGGGGGGGGGGCTTGTTTTAGGGGGGGGGTGTCTCCATAGTCTGGGGGGGTCCTCAAGGTCTTGGGGGGATCCTCGAGGTTTTGGGGGGGGTCGCTGAGGTCCTGGGGGGGGTCCTCAGAGTCTGGGGGGGTCCCCAAGGTTCTGGGGGGGTTCTGCCTTCTTTTGGGGGGGGGTCCCCCACAGTCTGGGGGGGTCCCTGAGGTCCTGGGGGGGTCCCCAAGCTCCGGTGCTGTCACTCTGGTTTTGGGGGTGTCTCTGCAATCTGGTGGGGGGGGGGGCGCCACAGTCTGGGGGGGGTGTCCCACATTCTGGGGGGGGTCCCTACACTCTGGGGGGGGTCATCACACTCGGGGGGGGTCCCCCACATTCTCGGGGGGGTCCCCACACTCTGGGGGGGGTCCTCACACTCTGGGGGGGGTCCCCACATTCTCGGGGGGGTCCCCACACTCTGGGGGGGGTCCTCACACTCTGGGGGGGGTCCCCACATTCTCGGGGGGGTCCCCACATTCTGAGGGGGGTCCTCACACTCTGGGGGGGGTCCCCACATTCTAGGGGGGGTCCCCACACTCTGGGGGGGGTCCTCACACTCGGGGGGGGTCCCCCACATTCTCGGGGGAATCCCCACACTCTGGGGGGGGTCCCCACACTCGGGGGGGGGTCCTCACATTCTCGGGGGGGTCCCCACATTCTGAGGGGGGTCTTCACACTCTGGGGGGGGTCCCCACATTCTCGGGGGGGTCCCCACACTCTGGGGGGGGTCCTCACACTCTGGGGGGGGTCCCCACATTCTCGGGGGGGTCCCCACATTCTGAGGGGGGTCTTCACACTCTGGGGGGGGTCCCCACATTCTCGGGGGGGTCCCCACACTCTGGGGGGGGTCCTCACACTCTGGGGGGGGTCCCCACATTCTACTCTGGGGGGGGTCCCCACATTCTCGGGGGGGTCCCCACATTCTGAGGGGGGTCCTCACACTCTGGGGGGGGTCCCCACATTCTAGGGGGGGTCCCCACACTCTGGGGGGGGTCCTCACACTCGGGGGGGGTCCCCACATTCTGAGGGGGGTCTTCACACTCTGGGGGGGGTCCCCACATTCTCGGGGGGGTCCCCACACTCTGGGGGGGGTCCTCACACTCTGGGGGGGGTCCCCACATTCTCGGGGGGGTCCCCACATTCTGAGGGGGGTCTTCACACTCTGGGGGGGGTCCCCACATTCTCGGGGGGGTCCCCACACTCTGGGGGGGGTCCTCACACTCGGGGGGGGTCCCCACATTCTCGGGGGGGTCCCCACACTCTGGGGAAGGTCCTCACACTCTGGGGGGTCCCCCACATTCCCGCGGGGGGGTCCCCAACTGTGTGTGTGTGTGTCCCCCCGCAGCCGCCCGCCGCCTGCTGCTGACCCACCTCGCCCAGACCCTCCGGGCCAGTAGCCCGGCGCTGGCCCGCGGCCTCCGCGCCCTCGTCCACCCCGTCCTGGGGGAGCTCCGCCGCTGCTACGAGGTCGGGGGGGGGCACGCGTCCCCACATTTATTTTTATTTTTTTTTAGGGGGGGGCCCCCACCAACACCCCTTAACCCCCCCTCCCTTTCCTCCAGAGCCACCAGCGCTTGGCCAGCTCCCTGCCCGTGGTGGTGGCCGCCGTGGCCGCCGTGGTGGCCGGTAGCACCAACGCCCGGTTCCGCCGGCGCTGCCTGAGCGTCATGAAGGTTTTTTTGTGTTTTATTTATTTTTTTTTTTAGGGGGGGGGACACCCCCCCGCAAAAAAAATGAAAAGGGAAAATGGGGGTGACCCCCCCGCCGTGTCCCACAGGTCGAGGACACCCCGGCGCTGGCCGTGGCCACCAGGCGGAGCTTGGCCCGAGTCACCCGGAGGTGGCCACGGGCCTGCGGGACCCCCCCGCGGCGGGGTGAGTTGGGTTTTTTTGGGGGGGGGCACCCCCTTGTGTGTGTGTGTGTGTGTGTGTCCCCAGCTCCTTACACCCACTTTGTGTCCCCCCCCAGGGTCGGAGGGGCCCCGCGAGGAGGAGGAGGAGGAGGAGGGAGGAGGTCAGACCGGGGGGGGGGGGGATGGAGGGGGGGGCACTGGGGGTGACACCCCCCCCCAACATTAACCCCCCCCCCAGGTGTGGCGGCGGGAGGTGGCGGCGCTGGGCCAGTGGGAGGAGGCCTGAGGGGGGGCAGGGATGGAGCCCCCCCCGGCTCCCTGTGCCGGCCCAGTTCTCCCAGTCGGTCCCAGTTTCCCCAGTCGGTCCCAGTTTCCCCAGTCGGTCCCAGTTCCCCTAGTTGGTCCCAATTCCCCCAGTTGGTCCCAGTTTCCCCAGTCAGACCCAGTTCTCCGTGTCAGTCCCAGTTTCCCCAGTCAGACCCAGTTCTCCCAGTCAGTCCCAGTTTCCCCAGTCAGTCCCAGTTCTCCCTGTCAGTCCCAGTTCTCCCTGCCGGTCCCAGTTTCTCCAGTCAGTCCCAGTTCTCCCAGTCAATCCCAGTTCTCCCTGTCAGTCCCAGTTTCCCCAGTCAGTCCCAGTTCTCCCAGTCAATCCCAGTTCTCCCTGTCAGTCCCAGTTTCTCCAGTCAGTCCCAGTTCTCCCAGTCAATCTCAGTTCTCCCTGTCAGTCCCAGTTTCTCCAGTCAGTCCCAGTTCTCCCAGTCAATCCCAGTTCTCCCAGTCAGTCCCAGTTTCCCTAGTCAGTCCCAGTTCTCCCAGTCAATCCCAGTTCTCCCTGCCGGTCCCAGTTTCTCCAGTCAGTCCCAGTTCTCCCAGTCAATCCCAGTTCTCCCTGCCAGTCCCAGTTCTCCCAGTCAATCCCAGTTCTCCCTGTCAGTCCCAGTTTCTCCAGTCAGTCCCAGTTCTCCCAGTCAATCCCAGTTCTCCCTGCCAGTCCCAGTTCTCCCAGTCAATCCCAGTTCTCCCTGTCAGTCCCAGTTTCCCCAGTCAGTCCCAGTTCCCCCAGTCTCTCCCAGTTCCCTGGGACGCTCCCAGTTCTCCCAGTCAATCCCAGTACTCCACCAGCTCCTCCCCAGTTTCCCACCTCCCTGCCCGGCCCCACCCACAACTGCACTAACCCCGCCTACCGGCACGCCCATCATCGCCTCGCCCCGCCCACATCTCACCACCCCGCCCTCTCCCGCGCGGCCACGCCCACACCCCCACCCCACCGCCCTGTGGCCACGCCCCACACCGCGTGCCCCGCCCTCCTCGCCCTGTGGCCCCGCCCCCGCGGCGCTCGGCCCCGCCCCTGGCCCCGCCCCGCGGCGCCATGGCGGTGTCGGAGGCCGCGGGCGGCTCGTCCTGGGCCGCGCCGGGTCGGGCCGGGCCGGGCCCTGGAGCGGCCCCGGGAGCGGCCCCGGGAGCGGGTCCGGCTCCTCCCGCTGCCGCCGCCGCTGCCGCCGCCGCGGCCGGGCCCGGGCCCTGCTGGGCCGCCGTCCTGGCCTGCCTGAGCCTGGCCTGCTCCTACGTGGGCAGCCTCTACGTGTGGGGCAGCCCCCTGCCGCGGTACGGGGGCGCTGGGGGGCAATGGCGGGGTCTGAAGGGTACCGGGGGGGGTCTGGGGGGTCTGGGGGGGTCTGAAGGGTACCCGGGGGGGGTCTGGGGGGGTTTGGGGGGGTCTGAAGGGTACCTGGGGGGGGTCAGGGGGGTCTGAAGGGTACCTGGGGGGGGTCTGGGGGGGTTTGGGGGGGTCTGAAGGGTACCTGGGGGGTAATGGGGGGGTCTGGGGGGTCTGAAGGGTACCGGGGGGGGTTATGGGGGGGTCAGGGGGGTCTGAAGGGTACCCGGGGGGGGTCTGGGGGGGTTTGGGGGGGTCTGAAGGGTACCCGGGGGGGGTCTGGGGGGGTTTGGGGGGTCTGAAGGGTACCCGGGGGGGGTCTGGGGGGGTTTGGGGGGGTCTGAAGGGTACCCGGGGGGGGTCGGGGGGGGTTTGGGGGGGTCTGAAGGGTACCTGGGGGAGGTCTGGGGGGGTCAGGGGGGTCTGAAGGGTACCGGGGGGGGTATGGGGGGGAATGGGGGGGTCTGGGGGTCTGAAGGGTACCTGGGGGGGTCTGGGGGGTTTGGGGGGGTCTGAAGGGTACCTGGGGGGGAATGGGGGGGTCTGGGGGTCTGAAGGGTACCGGGGGGGGTTATGGGGGGGTTTGGGGGGCCTGAAGGGTACTTGGGGGGGGCCTGGGGGTACCTGGGGGGGTTTGGGGGGTCTGAAGGATGTTGGGGGGGGTATGAAGGGTACCTGGGGGGGTTTGGGGGTGTCTGGGGGTACCTGGGGGGGTCTGGGGGGTCTGAAGGGTACCTGGGGGGGGTTTGGGGGGTCTGAAGGATGTTGGGGGGGGGTCTGGGGGATCCTGGGGGGAGCCTGGGGGGTCTGAAGGGTACATGGGGGGTGTCTGGGGGTACCTGGGGGAGTTTGGGGGGGGTCTGGGGGTACCTGGGGGGTCTGGGGGGTCTGAAGGATGTTGGGGGGGGTCTGGGGGATCCTGGGGGGAGCCTGGGGGGTCTGAAGGGTACATGGGGGGTGTCTGGGGGTACCTGGGGGAGTTTGGGGGGGGTCTGGGGGATTCCTGGGGGGGTCTGAATGGTGCTTGGGGGCGATCTGGGGGGTCTGGAGGGTTCCTGGAGGGAGTTTGGGGGGTCTCAAGGATCCGGGGGGGGCTTGGGGGGGGTCTCAAGGATTCCTCGGGGGGGTCTGGAGCGTTTTTGGGGGGGTGTTGAGGCCCCTGAGGAGATTTTGGGGCGGGGGGGTCTGGGGTGCATTGACAGCACTCGGGAATCTTTGTGGGGTGGCGAGGGGTGGGGGGGGAGTGGTGGGATCCTGGGGGGCCCTATGGGGGGGTGTCCCCCCTCGCTGACACCCCCCCGCCCCCCCCAGGGACCACCCGTCCGTCATCAAGCGCCGTTTCACCAGCGTCCTGGTGGTCTCGGGGCTCTCCCCGGCCTTCGTGTGGCTCTGGAAGGAGCTGACGGGGGTCAAGGTCAGTTTGGGGGGGGTGGGGAACCCCAATTTATTGTGGGGGGGGACACCTCATGGTTCTGAACCCCCCCCTTTTTTTTTTTTTTTACCCTCCAAGCCCGACACCCCCCTCCCGACGCTGCTGGGGCTGCGCCTGGAGGGGCTGGTGCCGGCCACGCTGCTGCCGCTGCTGCTCACCATGGTGGGTCTGGGGGTTCGGGGGGGGGGAACCGGCCCCCCCAAAGCCCCCCCTGACCCCCCCCCCCCACCCACCGTCTCCCCCAGATCCTGTTTTTGGGGCCCCTCATCCAACTCTCCATGGACTGTCCCTGGCGCTGGCTCGATGGGCTCAGGGTGGCTTTTGGTGAGGGGGGGGGGGGGGGGGGCAAGGGGGGGGGGTCCCCAAGGAAGGGAGGGGGTTTGGGGGGGGGCAGTGGTGGAATGGGGGGGGGGGGGCAGTGATGGGTTTTGGGGGTTCTGGGGGGATAGTGGGGGGCTTTGATGGGTTTGGGGGGGTTCCGTAAGGGGTCCCAAGCGGGGGGGGAGAATTTGGGGTGGCACTGGTGGGTTTTGGGGAGTCTGGGGGGGGATTTGGGGGGGTAGTGGCGAGTTTTGGGGGGTCTGGGAGGACACTGGGGGGCTTTGACGGGTTTTGGGGTGTTCCATGAAGGGTCCCAAGCAGGGGGGGGGCTTGAAGGGGTCTTTGATGTGTTTGGGGGGTCGAGGGGGGCTTTGGCAGGTTTTGGGGGGTTCTTTAAGGGGTTCTGAGCAGGGGGGGCTTGGGGGGGGGCAGTGGTGTGTTTGGGGGGGGTCAGGGGGGACTTTGTGGGGGCAGTGGTGGGTTTTTGAGGGGTCTGGGGGGGATTTGGGGGGCGGTGGTGGGTTTTGGGGGGGTCTGGGGGGCCTTTGGTGCGTTTTGGAAGGTCAGGGAGGGACTTTGGGGGGCCTTTGGTTTGTTTGGGGGGGCATTGGTGGGTTTTGGGGGGTCTGGGGGGGCTTTGTTGTGTTTTGGGGGGTTGGGGGGGACTTTGGGGGGGCAGTGGTGGGTTTTGGGGCTCTGGGAGGGCCTGTGGTGGGTTTTGGGGGGTGCTGGTGGGTTTTGGGGGGGTCTGGGGGGGATTTGGGGGGAGTGGTGGGCTTTGAGGGGTCTGGGGGTACACTGGGGGGGCTTTAGTGGGTTTTGGGGGGTTCCTTAAGTTTTCCCAAGCAGGGGGGGGGGCTTTTTGGGGGGCCAGCAGCAACTTTTGGGGTGCAGATAAATCCCAGCAGCAACTTTCAGGCTGGGGGGGGGGGGGGGGTGTCCCGGCCTCTCCCCACTCCCCTTTCCCACCTCGCGAGCAGCCCTGTCAGGTCAGGGAACCCCGAGGTGGAGTTTCTATGATTTTTGGGGTGTCCCCCCCCCGCAGACCCCCGTTTCTGGGCGCTCTGCCTGGCCGACGTCCGCTGGCTGCGGAACCAGGTGGTGGCCCCCCTGACGGAGGAGCTGGTTTTCCGCGCCTGCATGTTGCCCATGTTGGTGCCCTGCACCGGCCCCGGCCCCGCCGTCCTCGCCTGCCCCCTCTTCTTCGGCGTCGGTGAGTGGGGACCCCCCCGGGGACCCCCCCTTGGACACCCCCAAATTGCTCTTCACGGGGATCCTTTTTTTTTTTTTTTTTATCCCCCCCCAGCTCATTTCCATCACGTCATCGAGCAGCTCCGGTTCCGTCAGGGCTCGGTCGGCGCCATCTTCATGTCGGCAGGTACTGCCTGGGGGGGGGTTTTGGGGTGCTCGGGGCAATTTGGGGGGTCTGGGGGGGTATTTGGGGTGTCTCAGGGGTATTTGGGGTGGCTGGGGGGCAGTTTTGGGGTGTCTGGGGAGGTATTGGGGGTGTCTCGGGGGTATTTGGGGTGTCTGGGGGCGGTTTTGGGGTGCTCAGGGCAATTTGGGGGGATCTGGGGGGGTATTTGGGGTGTCTCAGGGGTATTTGGGGTGGCTGGGGGCAGTTTTGGGGTGTCTGGGGAGGTATTGGGGGTGTCTCGGGGATATTTGGGGTGTCTGGGGGCGGTTTTGGGGTGCTCAGGGCAATTTGGGGGGGTCTGGGGGGTATTTGGGGTGTCTCAGGGGTATTTGGGGTGGCTGGGGGGCAGTTTTGGGGTGCTCGGGGCAATTTGGGGGGGTCTGGGGGGTATTAGGGGTGTCTGAGAAGATATTTGGGGTGTCTGGGGAGGTATTGGGGGTATTTGGGGTGGCTGGGGGCAGTTTTGGGGTGTCTGGGGAGGTATTTGGGGTGTCTCGGGGGTATTTGGGGTGTCTCGGGGGTATTTGGGGTGTCTGGGGGCGGTTTTGGGGAGCTCGGGGCAATTTGGGGGTGTCTGGGGGGGTATTTGGGGTGTCTCAGGGGTATTTGGGGTGGCTGGGGGCAGTTTTGGGGTGCTCGGGGCAATTTGGGGGGGTCTGGGGGGTATTTGGTGTGTCTGAGAGGGTATTTGGGGTATCTCAGGGGTATTTGGGGTGTCTGGGGAGGTATTGGGGGTATTTGGGGTGGCTGGGGGGCAGTTTTGGGGTGTCTGGAGGTATTGGGGGTGTCTCGGGAGTATTTGGGGTGGCTGGGGGCGGTTTTGGGGTGCTTGGGGCAATTTGGGGTGGCTGGGGGCAGTTTTGGGGTGTCTGGGGAGGTATTGGGGGTGTCTCGGGGGTATTTGGGGTGTCTGGGGGCGGTTTTGGGGTGCTCGAGGCAATTTGGGGGGTCTGGGGGGGTATTTGGGGTGTCTCAGGGGTATTTGGGGTGGCTGGGGGGCAGTTTTGGGGTGCTCGGGGCAATTTTGGGGGGTCTGGGGGGTATTTGGGTGTCTGAGAGGATATTTGGGGTGTCTCAGGGGTATTTGGGGTGTCTGGGGAGGTATTGGGGGTATTTGGTGTGGCTGGGGGCGGTTTTGGGGTGCTTGGGGCAATTTGGGGTGTCTGGGGGTGGAATTTTAGGCATTTGGGGCATTTTGGGGATATTTCGGGTGTCTGGGTGTGGAATTTTGGGCGTTTTGGGGATATTTTGGGCGTTTGGGGGATATTTGGGGTGTCTGGGGTGGAATTTTGAGGCCTTTTGAAGTCATTTGAGACACTCAACCCGATTTGGGGCGCTCAGGGCGATTCGGGGACCCCAAGTTGGGGGTTTTAGAGTAAAAAAAAAAATAAAACCCAACCCCGGGGTGCCCCCCCCTCACCCCCAAATCCCCCCCCCTCCCTTTTCAGCCTTCCAGTTCTCCTACACCGCCCTCTTCGGCGCCTACACGGCCTTCATCTTCCTGCGGACAGGTGAGGGGGGGCGCACGGGGAATGTCGGGGTTCGGGGGGGTGCCGAGGCTCCCCCCCCCATCCCCGACGTGTCCGTGTGTCCGTCCGTGTGTCCGTAGGGCACCTGGCGGGCCCGGTGCTGTGTCACTCCTTCTGCAACTCCATGGGCTTCCCGGCGGTGGGGGCGGCGCTGGAGCACCCCCGCCGCCGGGCGCTGCTGCCCTGTTACCTCCTGGGCGTCCTCCTCTTCCTCTTCCTCCTCCCCCTCACCGAACCCGCTTTTTTTGGGGGGGGCATGGATACGCTTTGTGACCCAAAATTAGGGGGTTTAACCCCAAAAGTTTGTTCCTGACCCGGGTGCGGGGCGTCTGCCCCGGGTACCCCCCCCCCGCTCCCTGTTTTTATAGGTGCCGCCGCGCAGAGCTTCTATTTTTGTGATTAAAGGGATTTAAACCTTGTGGGAGTGGACTGGGAGGGACTGGGAGGGGAATGGGAGGGACTGGGAGGGGAATGGGAGGGACTGGGAGGGGAACTGGAGGGGAATGGGAGGGACTGGGAGGGGAATGGGAGGGGCTGGGAGGGCTGGGAAGGGAATGGGGGGGACTGGGAGGGAGGGAGGGGGACTGGGAAGGAGAGTGGGACTGGACTGGTCTGGGAGGGGGAGAGTGGGACTGGGAGGGACTGGGCCAGATGGGGATGGGGCTGGGAATGGGAGGGACTGGGATGAAACTGGGAAGGAGAGAGTGGGACTAGGAGGGACTGGGATAGATGGGGATGAGACTGGGATGGGAATGGGAGGGCTGGGATGGGAATGGGGGAGACTGGGAGGGACTGGGATAGGAATGGGGGAGACTGGGAGGGACTGGGATGGGACCGGGAGGGACTGGGAAGGAGAGAGTGGGACTGGACTGGTCTGGGAGGGGGAGAGTGGGACTGGGACAGATGGGGATGAGACTGGGATGGGACTGGGAGGAACTGGGAGGGAGAGAGTGGGACTGGACTGGGAGGGGAACGGGAGGGACTGGGATGGGAATGGGAGGGACTGGGACTGGACTGGGAGGGACTGGGATGGGAATGGGGGAGACTGGGAGGGACTGGGCCGAGCTGGGCCTCCCCTCCGCCAGGCGGCGCCAAGCGCGCATGCGCCGTGCCGGAAGGGGAGGAGCACCCAGCCGAACCGCTCGGCTATTGGCCAGCGACGAGACCCAATGGCGGCGGCGCATAGGCGTGTCCTCCCGCCGCCCCGCCCCTTTCCCAGGGACCACGCGCTACCGCTGTCCCCGCGGCGCTTTATTCCCGCGCGGCGTCACGTGACCGACGTACACCCGCTCCGCCCCCTCCAGGCCCCGCCCACACCCCCCCCCCAACACCCCGCTCTCCCTCCCCGGGTCCTACCGCCCGCCGGTTCCGCGGTCCGTCCCCCCGTCCCCCCAGTCCCGCTTAGGGCGGGTTCTCGCAGTCGCGATCGTGGTCGGGGTGGGCTCCGCCGCCGCGGGCGGGCGGCCCGTGGCTGTGGGCCTTACGGATATGGCGGTAGAGGTCCCCGGACTGGGTGTAGCTGCGCAGGCAGTGGCGACACTCGTAGGGACGCTCCCGCGTGTGCACCGTGGCGTGGCGCCGCAGGGTGTAGGAGCAGGAGAAGGTTTTCCCGCAGGTGGGACAAGTCGGCGCTTCCTCGGCGAAAAGCCCGAAGCCCCCGCGTCCTTCTAACGGCGGAAGGAACAGCGGCTCCCGCAGCGCCGGCAGCCCGAAGGGCAGCGGCTCCCCCGACGCCTCCCCGAAGGCCGCGGGGCGCGGGGCACGGGTGGGCCCGGGGAAGA
Organism: Athene noctua; assembly: GCF_965140245.1. Taxonomy (NCBI): domain Eukaryota; kingdom Metazoa; phylum Chordata; class Aves; order Strigiformes; family Strigidae; genus Athene; species Athene noctua. The sequence continues at coordinate 1,950,251 of NC_134068.1, read as the reverse complement.
GGCCGGCGGGGCGGCGAGCGCTCGCCTCGGGCTCCTCGTCGGAGATAACGATGGCCTCCACCTTGACGGCGGCCGGCAGCAGCCCCCCGGTAGCGGCGGGGGCCCAGGGCCCAGCGCAGAGCCCCCCCGGAGCGGGCAGCTCCCCCCCGGGGAAGGCGGCGCGGGGGGCAGCCTCGGTGGAGCTGCTGGGGCTGGGCAGGGGGAGCTCCGGGGGGGCGGCAGCGGCAGCGGCGCGGGGCCAGTCGCCCTCCACACCCGGTTGCGTGGTGTCGGCCACATCCCCGCGGGCCACCGGCGGCTCGTGGGGGGGCGGCGGCGGCGGCGGCGGGGGGTGGGGGGGGCCCACCCCTTGCTCCTCGCTGCCTCCGCCAGCCTGCGGGTTCAGGCCTGGGGGTGAGGCCAGGAGGGGCCCCCCAGGGCTGGGTGGGTGCTGCTGGGGGGCGACGGGTGGTAGCGGGGGGCTCCCGGGGGCGTCGCCTTCTTCCTCCTCCTCCTCCTCCTCCTCCTCCTCCCTCTTGGTGCTGTCGGCCTCGGGCGGGACCCGCGCTTGAAGCTTTTTCTTGCAGAGCTTGACCACGTCGTTCATGTGGAGGTAACTGGCGGCCGCCAGCACGTCCTCCAGCGGGGTGTGGGCCAGCGCCAGCCGCCCCTCGTACATGAACTCCAGCAGCAACCCGAAAGCGGGCGGCGTCACGATCTCGCTGTTCAAACAAACCAAATCCCCTTTATCCAACCTCTCGGCGTAACACATGTGGAAAAACGCGCTGCAGGCGGCCAGGACGGCCCGGTGAGCCGGGAACGGGGCGCTGCCCACCAGCACGGTGCAATCGCAGAGGAAGCCCTGGGCCCGCTGCTCCCGCAGCCCCCGCAGCAGCTGCCGGCTGTGCTCGGGGAACTCCATGGCGGCCCGAGGGAGCGGGGGGTTTCGGCCGGGCCTGGCCGGTGCCGGGGCGGGGGAGCCCCGGTGGGGCCCGTCCCGCTTCCCCGTCCCCGCTCACCACAAAGCAGCGAGCCTGGGGACGCCCCGCCCCTCTTCGCTGATTGGCAGCGCGCCCCCTCTGGGCGCCCGCTGGCTGATGATGCCATTGGTTCGGCTGCCCGCCGCTCAAAGGAGCTGGGCTGGCAGAAAACCGGCGGTGTTTGTTGATTGGGCGAGTCTACCGTCAGTCGAAGCGGCGCGGCGGCGATTGGCGCGGGGACGCGGCTGCCGGGGCCGTGGTTGCCATGACGGCGGGGGGCGGGGCGTTACCCGGGAAGCCCTCAGCGGGCGGGGAATGAGGGGGTGTGTCCCCCCAGAGCCGATGTTCTGATTGGGCGCTCGGATGTGTCGCTCAGCTTTCCTGCTCTTTCATTGGTCTTCCGCTTCCCCCCTCCCACACAAGGTGTGTCCCCGCCTCCTGCCCGAACCCGCTCTCTGATTGGCGCGAGCTCCCATCTCTCCCCTCCAACCCGCTTCCACCCGCCAATCCCGTAGCCGGATGGAAGGGGCGGGGCTACAGTCTCCCCAGCAACCAGGTACGGGGCAGGGCGAGCGGGACAGAACCGGAAGAGGCGTGGCTAAACGCAGGTCCCCGCAGCCAATGAAACGCCGCGGCGTGGGGGGGGGGGCAGGGGCGAGGTCAAAGGTCAGGCCCGATCCAAGATGGCGGCGGCGCCGGGGAGGTGAGCGTGCGCCGGGTGAGGGGGGGGGAAAATCTTACACCGCGCCCCCCCCCGGGGCCCCCCCCGCCGCCTGAGCCCCCGCTTAGGCCCGGCCTGGGCCCCGTTCCCCCGCCCCTCCTTCCCTTTCTCCCCCCGGGGGGGGGCCGCGGTTTTGCCCGGTGCCCCCCCCCCGCACACCGGTGCCCCCCCCCCCGCACACCGGTGCCCCCCCCGCACACCGGTGCCCCCCCCCGCAGGCGGCGGCCGGCGGCGCTGCTGCTGCTCGGGGCGGCGCTGTGCCTCGGGGCCGCGCTGGCCGTGGACCGGAGCAACTTCAAAACCTGCGAGCAGAGCGGCTTCTGCAGGTGGGTGCGGGGGGGCGCGGGGGGGGCGCGACGCCCCCGGCTTTGTGTCTTTCCCTCATTGACCCCCCTTTTTATTTTTTTCCCTCGGCCCCCCCCTATTCCCTTTTTCCCTCGGCCTCCCCCTATTTTCCCTTTTTCCCTCGGCCCCCCCCTTTTCCCTTTTTCCCTCGGCCCCCCCCCCTTTTCCCTTTTTCCCCTGGCCCCCCCCCTTTTCCCTTTTTCCCTCGGCCCCCCCCTTTTCCCTTTTTCCCTCGGCCCCCCCCCCTTTTCCCTTTTTCCCTCGGCCCCCCCCCCTTTTCCCTTTTTCCCTCGGCCCCCCCCCCCCTTTTCCCTTTTTCCCTCGGCCCCCCCCTATTTTCCCTTTTCCCCTGGCCCCCCCACTTTCCCTCCTTGCCCCCCCGCGCCCCCCCAGACGCCAGCGCAGGCTCCCCCCGGGGCTCTCCCCGTTCCGGGCTCTCCTGGAGTCCCTGCAGCTCGGCCCCGACGCCGCCCGGCTCCAACTCGTCAACGAGGCCACCAAGGTCTGTGGGGGGGGGGTTAATGCCGGGGGGGGGGCCCCGGTGTGCTCCGCGCCCCCCCCCGCACCGTCCCTCTGTCCCGCAGGTGCCGCTGGTGCTGGAGCTGTGGGGGCTGCGGGGTAACGCCGCCCGCATCCGCATCAAGGAGCTGCACCCCCTGCGCCCCCGCTTCGAGGTGCCCGACGTGCTGGTGGGGGAGCCCCAGGCCGAGCGGTGAGGGGGGGCGCGGGCACCCCAAAATCCTCCCGGGGGGGGGTGTGGGCACCCCCAAATCCTCCCTGGGGACTGAGAGCCCCCAAATCCTCCCGGGGGGGGTATGGGCACCCCCAAATCCTTCCTGGGGACTGAGAACCCCCAAATCCTCCCGGGGGGGGGGTATGGGCGCCCCCAAATCCTTCCTGGGGACTGAGAACCCCCAAATCCTCCCTGGGGGGGGCGTGGGCACCCTAAAATCCTCCGGGGGGGGGGGCGGCGCGGGCACTGCAAAATCCTCCCTGGGGACTGAGAACCCCCAAATACTCCCTGGGGGGGGGGGGGTGGGCACCCCCAAATTCTCCTGGGGGGGGGGCGTGGGCACCCCAAAATTGTCCCTTGGGGGGGGGCAGGGGCACCCCCACATCCTCCCTGGGGGGACACACAGACACCCCCAAATCCTTCCTCAATTCCTTACTTGTATTTCATTGTCCCTGCGGAGGGACAAGTCCCGGGCCTGGGGGGGGCACTAACCCCCCCAACCCCTCCCGCAGCTCCTCGTCTTTTAGCCGCTTTTATTTTACTTTTTCACTTCTTTTTTGATTTTCCTTTTTTTGATTTTCCTTTTTTTGATTTCACTTTTTTTTTATTTCACTTTTTTTTGATTTCACTTTTTTTTGATTTCACTTTTTTTTGATTTCACTTTTTTTTGATTTCACTTTTTTTTGATTTCACTTTTTTTGATTTCACTTTTTTTGATTTCACTTTTTTTTGATTTTCCTTTTTTTGATTTCACTTTTTTTTGATTTCACTTTTTTTTGATTTCACTTTTTTTTGATTTCACTTTTTTTTGATTTCACACTTTTTTGATTTCACTTTTTTTGATTTCACTTTTTTTGATTTCACTTTTTTTGATTTCACTTTTTTTGATTTCACTTTTTTTTTGATTTCACTTTTTTTTGATTTCACTTTTTTTTGATTTCACTTTTTTTTGATTTCACTTTTTTTTTTATTTCACTTTTTTTTTATTTCTTTTTTTTTATTTCACTTTTTTTTTATTTCACTTTTTTTTTATTTCACTTTTTTTTATTTCACTTTTTTTTTATTTCACTTTTTTTTTATTTCACTTTTTTTTATTTCACTTTTTTTTTTATTTCACTTTTTTTTTATTTCACTTTTTTTTTATTTCACTTTTTTTTATTTCACTTTTTTTTTTATTTCACTTTTTTTTTTATTTCACTTTTTTTTTTTTATTTCACTTTTTTTTTTTTATTTCACTTTTTTTTTTTTATTTCACTTTTTTTTTTTATTTCACTTTTTTTTTTTATTTCACTTTTTTTTTTTATTTCACTTTTTTTTTTATTTCACTTTTTTTTTTTATTTCACTTTTTTTTTTTATTTCACTTTTTTTTATTTCCCCCCCAGGCTGACAGGGTCAGACCGGCATTGCCACAAGCCCTCCCTCCCCATCTGTTTTTTTCCCGTTTCCCACGTTGTCCCCGTTGCCTCCGCCCCGCAGGCTGGCGGTGACGGGCCGGGACGAGGGGAGCCTGGAGCTGGCCCTGGGGCCCGGCAGCCACCGGCTGCTGGTGACGGCCAAGCCCTTCCGCATGGACCTGCTGCGGGGCCGGGAGCTGCTCTGCAGCGTCAACGCCCGCGGCCTCCTCGTCTTCGAGCACCAGCGGCGCCGCCGGGACTCGTGAGTGCAACGCCCCCCCTCAGAAAAACCCCCCTCAACGTCCAGAAGGAGCTTGGGGGGCCCCCCTACCCCCCCAATCCCTGTGCTGTAAAAAAAAAACCAAACTGGGGGTGTGTGGGGTGTGGAGCAGCTTTGTGTGTGTCCCCCCCCTTTCAGATATAACCCGGGGGGGGGCAGCCCCAGGGGAAAACGGGGTGCGGGAGGGGGTGGGGGGGCCGTGTCCGTGTGTCCGTCCGGCGCCGCTGACTCTCGTTTCTGTTTCTGGCTGTGCTCCCCCCCCCGGCCCCCCCCGTCCTTTCCCACCCCGTCCAAGTTTCTCGGATAAACTTAGTAGCTCGCTCGGTAGCTTGTGGGATAAGATCAAGACCCTTTTCCATAGGTAAATCTGTGGCTTTTGCTGCTGTGTTTAACCCCCCCCCTTGACCCCCCCGCGCCCCACATCCCCCTAAAAAAGCCCAATAGTATCCCTCCCCCCCCCCCCCCCCCCCAGCAGCCCCCTGGGGCAGGGAGGAGGAGGAAGGTTGTGGGGGGGAGTGTGGGGGGTGTGCAGGAGCAGCCAGGAGCCTCCCTACCCCCCCAAAAGTCAGGAGCTGCCCCCCCCCCCACCCTGAGCCAGCTGGGGGGGGGGTATCGGGGTGGGAGGGGGGTGGTTTGGGTGCTTCCCCCCCCCCCCAATCTCAGGGCCCGTGCGTCCCTCCCCGCCCGCTGCGTCTTGATTCTTGCCTGTGGCCATCGGGGTGCCCCAGCACCCCATAACTGCCCCCCCTCCCCCCAAACCCTGCTTTGCCCCCCCCCACACCCTCAGGGACCCCCCCAGCGAGCCCACGGCCGAGGAGGGGGTGGCTACCGAGGGGCAGGAGGAAGTTGCCACCGGGACGGGGGACACCAGCGACCACAGCGAGAAGGTACTTTGAGGAGGGGGGGGGTGTGAGGCGGCCAACAAGGACACTGGGGGGGGGGCCCCCCCCCCCTTTTTTTTTTTTTTCCCTTTGGGCCCCCCCAGCCCTAACGAGTGGCCCCGTAGCCCACAGAGGCCACCACAGAATCCGAGGAGGAGCCGGGCTTGTGGGAAGAAACGTTCAAAACGCACACAGACACCAAACCCAACGGTGAGACCCTCGGAGGAGGGAAAGGGGGGGGATTTTATGGAAGGGGGGGGGCTCCCCATTTCACCCCCTTTCTCCCACAGGCCCCACGTCGGTGGGGTTGGATTTTTCTTTGCCTGGATTCGAGCACGTTTACGGGATCCCGGAACACGCCGACAACCTGCGGCTCCGCACCACCGAGTGAGCGCCGGGGGCGGCCACCACGAGAACGTTATTTTTTTGGGGTGGAGGGTTTTGGGGTGACGCACCCCTCGAACCACCTGTTTTTTATTTTTTTCACAGGGGGGGCGACCCGTATCGTCTCTACAACCTGGATGTTTTCCAGTACGAGCTCTACAACCCCATGGCCCTCTACGGCTCCGTCCCGCTGCTCCTGGCCCACAGCGCCCGCCGCACCCTCGGCATCTTCTGGCTCAACGCCGCCGAGACCTGGGTGGACATCAGCTCCAACACGGCTGGCAAGGTGGGGCTAGTGGCCCCCCCCCGCCGTGGCTAGTGGCCCTGGGTGATGAGATTTTAAAAAAAAAAAAAAAAAAAAAATCCCGATTCCCCTCCTGGCGCCGCCGCTGAACCGATGCAGCGTCGTCGGGCGCTGCGGTCGCTCGGCTCCTGGATGAACTTGGCCGCGGTTTGGTTTTAGATTTCTGAAAAAGACCCAAAAATGTCCCGTTTCGTGTCTTCTGGACGATCTTTATCGTAATTCGCTTTTAGATTTTTGAAAAAGACCCGAAAAAATCCCGTTTAGTGTCTTCCAGACAATTTTTATCACGGTTTGCTTTTACGTTTCTGAAAAAGACCCAAAAGTGTCCCGTTTAATATTTTCTGAAAATTTTTCATCACGATTTGCTCCTAGATTTCTGAAAGACCCAAAAATGTCCCGTTTGGTGTCTTCTGGACGATCTTTATCGTAATTTGCTTTTAGATTTTTGAGAAAGACCCAAAAAGTCCCATTTAACGTTTTCCGGACGTTCTTGATCAGAACTCGGTTTTGGATTTTTGAAAAAGACCCAAAAACGTCCCGTTTAGTGTCTCCTGGACAATTTTTATCCCGATTTGCTTGTAGATTTCTGAAGAAGACCCAAACCCGTCCCGTTCAACGTCTTCCAGACAATCTTTATCCCAATTTGCTTTTAGGCCCCTGAAAAAGACTCAAAACGTCCCATTTAACATCTTTTTTTAAAAAATATTTGGTTTTCCTGCCCTTAACGATATTTTAAGAGAAGGAAATGTTAAAATTTATTTTTCCTGCTCTCAATAAAAGAGAAACGAGCTTTTTAAAACTACTTCTTTTATCTTTCCTACCCTTAAGGATACTCTCCGAGAAACAAACTTTTTAACAAACCATCCGTTTTATTCTTCCTCTGCCTTTAATGTTTTAACAGAAACGAGATCTTGAAATTTTATTTTTCCTAAATGAACTTTCTAAAAACCATTTTATTTCTCCCGCCCTTAACATTCGCAGACAAACCACCCTTTTAAATTCCACTTTCCCCACCCGATTTCCACAGCCCATCCCCTTCCCCCTTGGGGCGCGTGCGCGTTTTTTTCCTTTTTTTTTTTTTTTACTCCCGTTTTCACCCCCGTTTCTCCCCATTTCCAGACCCTTTTCGGCAAACTCTGGGACTACATGCAGGGGGGCGGCGAGACGCCGCAGACCGACGTGCGTTGGATGTCCGAGAGTGGAATTATCGACGTTTTTTTACTCCTGGGCCCCACGCCCGTCGCCGTCACCGAGCAATACGCCGCCCTCACCGGTACCGCCGCCGCGGGGGGGGGTTATTGCGGGGCAGGGGGGCCGCAACGACCCTAAATTTCCCCCCTGTTGCCCCCCTTATCCTCAGGCACGCAGGCTTTGCCCCCCCTTTTCGCCTTGGGGTACCACCAGAGCCGTTGGAATTACAACGACGAGGAGGACGTGGCGGCGGTGGAGCGGGGCTTCGAGGAGCACGCGCTGCCCTGCGACGTCCTCTGGCTCGACATCGAACACGCCGACGGGAAACGTTATTTCACGTGGGACCCCACCAAATTCCCCCGGCCCCGCGCCATGCTGGAGCGCCTGGCTGCTAAAAAACGCAAGGTTTGGGCAATTTCGCGACCTGGCCGATTAATTGAAATGAGCGGACGCGTCACGCCGCCGCCCCGCTTCCCGAGCAGATGGTGAGCATCGTGGACCCCCACATCAAAGTGGACCCCGGGTACCGCGTCCACACCGAGCTGCGCTCCCGTGGCTTCTACGTCAAGACTAAAGATGGCAACGACTACGAGGGCTGGTGCTGGCCCGGTGGGTAGCCCGGGCGGCGGGGGGGTTTTTTGTTTTTTTTTTTTTTTGGGGTGTGGGGCCCCCCTCCGCGTGGAGATTTTTTTTTTTTTTTTTAATTTTTTTTAACGTTGTCGCCAGGTTCGGCCGCGTACCCCGACTTCACCAACCCCGAGATGCGGGCCTGGTGGGCCTCCATGTTCTCCTACGATCAGTATGAGGTGAGGAGGGCCCCCCCCCATGTCATCAGTGGCCCCCCCCCATGTCTTCCTCAGCGCCCCCCCAAGTCCCTGTCCCCCCCTTATTGTCCTCTTCCTCCCAAATCACCAATTCCTCTCATTCCTCACCGAGCTCCCACCCCCTAGTTCCCCCCCCCACGTTGTTTTTTCGGCCCCCCCCTAATTTTTTAGCCCCCCCCTCACCCTGTAAACGCCCCCCAATTCCCTGTCCCCCCCCTTATTATCCTTTTTCCTCCCAAACCACCAATTCCCCTCGCCCCTCCCCGACCTCCCACCCTCCCATACCACCCCTCCCGTTGCTTTTTCCCCGCTCCCCATCATTTTTAACCCCCCCCCTCACCCCAAATCTGCCCCCCCCAGGGCTCCACCGAGCACCTTTTCACCTGGAACGACATGAACGAGCCCTCGGTCTTCAGCGGCCCCGAGGTGACGATGCACAAGGATGCGCTGCACCACGGCGGCTGGGAGCACCGCGACCTCCACAACCTCTACGGCCTCTACGTGGCGAGTAACAACAAAAAAAACCCAAAAAAACCCCCCACAAAACCCTCTAATTTTATATATTTTTAATTTTTTTTTTTTTTCTTTTTCTCAACTTGCAGCACATGGCAACAGCCCAGGGGCAAATCCAACGCTCGGGCGGGCAGCGCCGCCCCTTCGTGCTGAGCCGCGCTTTTTTCGCCGGTTCCCAACGCTACGGTGAGGCTCCTCCAAAATAATGAATTTTAGGGATTAAATTTTATTTTTTTTTTTTTTTTACCCTTCCCCAATCTTTTTTTTTTTTTTTTTTAAATTTTGTCTCCTTCAGGCGCGGTGTGGACGGGAGACAACGCAGCCGAATGGGAACACTTAAAAATTTCCATCCCCATGTGTTTGAGTTTCGCCGTGGCCGGTCTCTCCTTTTGCGGGGGTGAGGTTTGGGGTGAGGTGGGTGAGTTTTGGGGTCGGGGTGGGGGTGCTGTTGGCCCCTCCCTCCACCCCCCACTCTCTCTTTCAACCCTTTCCAGCGGACGTGGGGGGGTTTTTTAAGAACCCCGAGGCGGAGCTGCTGGTGCGGTGGTACCAGGCGGGCGCGTTCCAGGCGTTTTTCCGGGCGCACGCGCACCTGGACACGGCGCGGCGGGAGCCCTGGCTGCTGGGCGAGGAGGCGGCGGCGCTGATCCGCGCGGCCGTGCGCCGCCGTTACGCCCTCCTCCCCCTCTGGTACCGGGCCTTCTACCACGCCCACCGCGGGGGGGCGCCCGTCATCAGGTGAGGGCAGGGGGGCACCCACCCGCGGGGGGGCGCCGGGATCCCCCTCGGGGCACTTCCTGATGGGGGGGGTGTCCCCCCTTCTCCCTCTCTTTCTTTTTTTTTCCCCCCTTGCCCGCCCCCCGTCCCCCCCCAGGCCGCTCTGGATGGAGTTCCCCGACGACCCCACCACCTTCGCCATCGATGACCAATACCTGATCGGTGAGGAGCCGGGGGGGGGGGGAGTGGGGGCACTTTCTGCGGGTTCCCCTCCCCCAGAGGGTCTCCCCGGGGATCCCCCCAGCCCCCCGCAACCCCAGCACTGACCCAGAACCTTTCTCACCCCCCCACCCCCCCCAGACAGGGTCCTGCTGGTGCACCCGGTGACGGAACAGGGCGCCCGGGGCGTGCAGGTTTATCTGCCGGGCAAGGGCGAGGTGAGCTTTGAGGGGGGGGGGGGGCTACAAGATTTTTTTTTTTTTGCTCCCCTCCCCCTTTTTTTACCCTTTTTTTACCCTTTTTCGCTGCCCCCAGGTCTGGTACGACGACGTCACCCACCAGAAGCACCACGCGCCCCAGACGCTCTACGTCCCGGTGACCATGAGCACCGTGTGTGATGGGGCTACTGGGTTTTGCGGGGTGGCTACCGGGTTTGTGGGGGGGGATTGTGGGGCCGGATCCCCACCCCCCCACACTTTTTGTTGTTTGGTTTGTTTTTTTTTTTCCCCTCCCAGATCCCCGTGTTCCAGCGGGGGGCACAGTGGTGCCGCGCCAGGAGCGGGTGCGTCGTTCCACCGAGTGCATGCGCGGGGACCCCTTCACCCTCTACGTCGCCCTCAGCCCCCAGGTGAGTTCAGACACCCCCTAAAAACCCCCCGACACCCCCAAAAAAAACACTTTAACCCCCCCATTCCCCCCCCCACCAAGGGCACAGCCGAGGGCGATCTCTTCCTGGACGACGGGCAGAGCTTTGACTACGAGACGAAGGCGCGATACCTCCACCGCCAGTTCACCTTCGCCAGCAACACCCTGACAGCCAGGTACCCCCCCGGGACACCCCCAAATCTTTTTCTTTTTTTCCCCCCCTCCCCAAACCGCCCCACCCTCTATTTTTTTTTTCCCCTTGCCTGCAGCTCCGCAGACCCTCGGGGCTCCTTTGACACCCCGGCCTGGCTCGAGCGCGTCGTCATCCTGGGAGCGGGGAAACCGGCCGCCGTCATCCTCCGGCCTGCGGGTGAGTTTGTTGGGGGGGGGGGTGTGTCAGGATTTTGAGGGGGGGGTCCTGGGGGATGGTTACACCCTCCCTTAACACCCCCCCTTAACACCCCCCACCCAATCAGATGGCCCCGAGACTCATCTCGACTTCCACCACGAGGCTGAAACCTCCGTCCTCACCCTGCGCAAGCCCGGCGTCCGCATCGCCCAGGACTGGGCCATTGTCCTGCGATAATGCAGAGGGGGGGGCTGCTGCTGGGTGAGGGGGGGGAGTGAGGGGCACGGGGGGGGGCTCCCCTTGCCCCTCCTTCCCTCTCCTCACCCCCTTTTCCCCAGGGCGCCCCCCCCCTGCCCCAAACCCCCTTGGGACCCCCTTTAACCTGGGGGGAGGGAGCTCCCCCCACCCCCTCGGCTGCTCTCGGGGGGGGGTGGGGGGGTGGGGTGTAACAGCCCCCCCCCCCCTTTCCCCCCAAATGTGGGGCTGGGCTGGGGGGGGATGAGGACCAAAGCTCTGCGTTTTCCCCCCCTCCCCAGTGCCCCTCCACCCCCCCCCCCCTTTTCCTCTGCTTCCTCACTCCCTCCTTCCAACCCCCCCTCTCCATTCCTGTGGCCCCCCCCGGGGATTTGGGGGAGCCCCCCCCCTTCATGGGCCTTTTTTTGGGGGGGGGGTGGGGGGGTGTCAGAGTCGGGCCCGTCCCCGTCCCGCGGCTGCGTGGGGGAGGGAGCGGCGGCCCCGCGCGGAGTTTTGATAAAAGACAAATAAAAACAGGAAAAAAAATTAAAAATAATTTAAAAAAAAAAAAAAGTGTTTTGATGTTTTGGGGGGGGGGGGAAACCCCAAGAGCGGAGCGCGGGAAGCGTCGCGCCGGAAGTAGCTACTTCGTGCGCCGGAAGTAACGCGGCGCACCGGAAGTGACGTAGACACACACCGGAAGTTCTGTCAAACGCACCGGAAGTGCCGGCCCGGCCCGGCCCGGCCCGGCCTGGCCCGGCGGCGGCTGCGCGGCCCCGACCCGGTCCCGGTGCCGGTTCCAACCCCGCTGCGGCCCGGCCCGGCCCCGCCCCCGTCCAGCCCCGGTCCCGCCCCTACCGTGAGTCCCGGCCCTGTCGCCGTGGCAACAGCGCCACGTCCGCACTCCCGTTACTGGGTGGGAGCGCTGGGAGGACACTGGAAGCACTGGGGGGGTGTTGGAGGGACTGGGAGCGGTTCTGGGGAGGTGATGGAAGGAGTGGGGGTGGGAACTGGGCGGACTGGGGGGGTGTTGGGGGGACTGGGAGGGAGGCATGGAGGCACTGGGGGCGTGTTGGGGGGACTGGGAGCACTGGGAGGGAGGCATGGAGGCACTGGGGGGTATGTTGAGGGGACTGGGAGAACACTGGGAGCACTGGGGGGTGTTGGAGGCACGGGGGGGGCCGCTGGTGGGGATTGGGGGGTTAACTGGGGAGGGAGGTACATGTACTGGGATGTACTGGGGACTACTGGCATTGTTGGAATGTGCTGGGATTTACTGGGGAGTACCGGGATGTACTGGGGATTGCTGGAATGTGCTGGGGTGTACTGGAATGCGCTGGCATGTACTGGGACGTGCTGGGATGTGCTGGGATGCACTGGGATGTGTTGGGATCTACTGGGATGTACTGGGATGTACAGGGATGTACTGGGATGTGTTGGGATGTACAGGGATGTACTGGGATGCACTGGGATGTGCTGGGATGTGTTGGGATGCACTGGGATGTGTTGGGATGTACTGGGATGCACTGGGATGTGTTGGGATCTACTGGGATGTACTGGGATGCGCTGGGATGTGTTGGGATGCACTGGGATGTGTTGGGATGTACTGGGATGCGCTGGGATGCACTGGGATGTGCTGGGATGTGTTGGGATGCACTGGGATGTACTGGGATTGCTGGTGCTGCTCCCAGCACGGGAGGGGACACACCTGAGAGCTGGAACCTCCCCAGGACCCCCCTTGGGAGCCCCTGAGCCCCCCCCGGACCATTTGAGCCCCCCCGGGCCCCCCCAAGCCCCCCCCGGGCCCCCCCCCGGGCCCCCCCCCCGGGCCCCCCCGCCATGAGGGTGAAGCTGAAGAACATTTTCATCGTTTACTTCGTGGTGTCGGTGCTGGGGCTGCTCTGTGCCCTCCTGCAGCTCGGTGAGGGGGGGGCACGCGGCGAGGGGGGGACACGACACAACTTTTGGGGGTCCCTGACCCCCCCTCTGGGGCTCTCCTGGGGTCCCTGACCCCCCCTTCCCCTTGACACCCCCCCCCCCCCCCCTCAGGACAACCCTGCGACTGCTCCCAGCAGCTTCGGGCCGAGCCGCGCCGGGACCCGCTGCGGGGGGGGCCGGGGGGGGCCCGGGGGGAGCCCCGAGCGCCGGGGGGGGGCCGGGCCCTGCCCACCATCTACGTGGTGACCCCCACCTACGCCAGGTGAGACCCCCCCCGCGGTTCTTTACAGGACAGGGCACCCCCAGACCCATTTACTGCCCCCCCCCAGCCCATCCTGCCCCCCCCAGACCCATTTGCACCCCCCATAACCCCCCCAGACCCTTTTACTACCCCCACAGCCCCTTTTTTCTCCCCCCCCAGCCCCTTTTTCTCCCCCCCAGCCCCTTTTCTCCCCCCCCAGACCCTTTTCTCCCCCCAAGCCCGTTTTTCTCCCCCCCCAACCCCTTCTTTTCTCCCCCAACCCCTTCTCTCCCCCCCAACCCCTTTTCTCCCCCCCCATCCCCTTTTTTCACCCCCCCCACCCCATTTTTTTCCTCTGCCCCCCCCCGCAGGCCGGTGCAGAAGGCGGAGCTGGTGCGGCTCTCGCAGACGCTGCTGCACGTGCGGGCGCTGCACTGGGTGGTGGTGGAGGATGCGGCCGCCCCCACGGCGCTCGTGGGGGGGCTCTTGGCTTCTAGCGGGGTCCCCTTCACCCACCTGCACGTCGAGACCCCCCCGGAACGACGCCGACGCCCCGGGGACCCCCCCTGGTTACGACCCCGCGGCGTGGAGCAGCGGAACCGGGCGCTGCAGTGGCTGCGGGAGACGCGGGTGCCCGGCGAGGGGGGGGTCGTTTACTTCGCCGACGACGACAACACCTACAGCCTGAGGCTCTTCGAGGAGGTGGGGGCCCCCCCTGACCCCCCCACGAACCCCCTAAACGCCCCCCCCCCCCCAATTACCCCTACAACTCCCCCAACTCCTTTCTGCCACCTCGTGCTTCTGAGGTGCTGGAGTGGGCTGGACTCCCCCCCCCCCTACAACTCCCTAAACTCCCCCACCCCCTAATTTTTTCCACACACACCCCCCCAATTTTTTCTACCCCCCCGCCAATTTTCTCCAGTCCCCCCAATTTCTGCATTTCCCCCCCTGCTCCTTTAACCCCCCTTGAGCCCCCCAATTCCCCCCCCAACCTCCCCTAAACCCTCCATCTTCTCCGCCCCCCAATATCCCTCCCCCCCCACCTCTCTCTGAGGGGTTGTACCACTTTGTGCCCCCCCCCAAGGCCCCCCCTCAATCCCCCCAATCCCCCCAACTCCATTAATGCCCCCAGAGCCCCCCAATTCCCCCCAGAGCCCCCCAATTTCCACCCACAACCCCCCCTAATCCCTCCACCCCTCCCTTCTACCCCCCAACATCCCCCCCTACCCCTCTCTAAGGGGTTGTACCGCTCCATGGCCCCCCCCAAGGCCCCCCCAAGGCCCCCCCTCAATCCCCCCAACTCCCTTAAACCCCCAGAACCCCCCAACTGCCCCCTCGAGCCCCCCAATTTCCACCCACAACCCCCCCTAATCACTCCACTCCTCCCTTCTACCCCCCAACATTCCCCCCTACCCCTCTCTAAGGGGTTGTACCGCTCCATGGCCCCCCCCAAGGCCCCCCCAAGGCCCCCCCTCAATCCCCCCAATCCCCCCAACTCCATTAATGCCCCCAGAGCCCCCCAATTCCCCCCAGAGCCCCCCAATTTCCACCCACAACCCCCCCTAATCCCTCCACCCCTCCCTTCTACCCCCCAACATCCCCCCCTACCTCTCTCTGAGGGGTCGTACCACCCCGTGGGGTGCCCCCCCCTTTCCCTTGACGACCTCTTTCCCCCCCCCCCAGATGCGCAGCACCCACGGCGTGGCCGTTTGGCCAGTGGGGCTAGTAGGGGGCTTGCGTTTCGAGCGGCCCTTGGTAGCCGGGGGCCGGGTCGTGGGTTTCCACACGGCCTGGAAGCCCGAGCGCCCCTTTCCCCTGGACATGGCGGGTTTCGCCGTGGGGCTGCCCCTGCTGCTGGCCCGCCCCGGAGCCCGCTTCGACCCCCACGCCGAGCGGGGCTACCTGGAGAGCAGCCTGCTGGGGGGGCTAGTGGCCCCCGCCGAGCTGGAGCCCAAGGCTGACAACTGCACCCAGGTAAGGGGGGGGGGGGGGGGCTCCTCAGGGGAGCTCTGGGGGTCCTGGAGGTGTCGTTAGGGGAGGTTTAAGGGTCCTTCAGGGGTTCTGGGGGGTCCCATGAGGTGTCTTAGGGGTTTTGGGGTCCCCTCAGGGGGTCTTGGGGTCCCCCCAGGGGGTTTTGGGGACACTCAGGGGGTTTTTGGGGTCCTGTGTGGGCACAGAAAAGTGCTGGGGGGCTCCTCAGGGGAGTTCTGGGGTCCCTCAGGGGTTTTGGGGGGTGCTTAAGGGTCCTTCAGGGGTTCTGGGGGGTCCCATGAGGTGTCTTAGGGGTTTAGGGGTCCCCCCAGGGGGTTTGGCGTCCCTCAGGGTGTTTTGGGGTCCCCTCAGGGGGTTTTGGGGTCCTGTGGGGGCACAGAAAAGTGTTGGGGGGCTCCTCAGGGGAGCTCTGGGGGTCTTGGAGGTGTCGTTAGGGGAGGTTTAAGGGTCCCTCAGGGGTTCTGGGGGGTCTCATGAGGTGTCTTAGGGGTTTTGGGGTCCCCCCAGGGGGTTTTGGGGGTTCCTCAGTGGGTTTTGGGGTCCCCCAGGGGGTTTTGGGGGTCCTGTGGGGGCACAGAAAAGTGCTGGGGGGCTCCTCGGGGGGGTTCTGGGGTCCCTCAGGGGTTCTGGGGGGGCTTAAGGGTCCTTCAGGGGTCCTGGGGGAGGTTTAATGGTTCTTCAGGGGTTCTGGGGGGTCCCATAAGGTGTCTTAGGGGTTTTGGGGTCCCCTCAGGGGGTTTTGGGGTCCTGTGGGGGCACAGAAAATTGCTGGGGGGCTCCTCAGGGGAGCTCTGGGGGTCCTGGAGGTGTCATTAGGGGAGGTTTAAGGGTCCCTCAGGGGTTCTGGGGGGTCTCATGAGGTGTCTTAGGGGTTTTGGGGTCCCCCCAGGGGGTTTTGGGGGTTCCTCAGGGGGTTTTGGGGTCCCCCAGGGGGTTTTGGGGTCCTGTGGGGGCACAGAAAAGTGCTGGGGGGCTCCTCGGGGGGGTTCTGGGGTCCCTCAGGGGTTCTGGGGGGGCTTAAGGGTCCTTCAGGGGTTCTGGGGGGTCCCATGAGGTGTCTTAGGGGGGGGGTCTGGGAGGGGACAGGGGCGGCGGGGGGGGGCGGTTTGTGAGGGGATTTGGGGTGTTCCGAGGGGATTTGTGGGGTTCCGAGGGGATTCGAGGGGGTCCTAAGAGGAAGGGGGGTCCTGGGAGGGGATTAGGGGGTCTGGGAGGGGGGGTTTGTGAGGGGATTTGGGTTCTGTGAGGGGATTTGGGGCGTCCGTAAGGGATGGGGGGGGGGCGGGGGTGTACGTGAGGGAAGGGGGGGGTCCTGGGAGGGGATTTGGGGGGTTCTGAGGGGATTTGGGGCGTTCGTAAGGGACGGGGGGGTCCTGTGAGGGGATCTGGGGGGTTCTGAGGGCATTTGGAGCGTCCATAAGGGACAGGGGGTACGTGAGGGAAGGGGGGGGTGTCCTGTGAGGGGATCTGGGGGGTTCTGAGGGGATTTGGGGCGTTTGTAAGGGACGGGGGGGTCTTGTGAGGGATTTGGGGGGTTCTGAGGGGATTTGGGGCGTTCGTAAGGGACGGGGGGTCCTGTGAGGGGATCTGGGGGGTTCTGAGGGGATTTGGGGCGTTTGTAAGGGACGGGGGGGTCCTGTGAGGGGATCTGGGGGGTTCTGAGGGGATTTGGGGCGTTCGTAAGGGACGGGGGGGTCTTGTGAGGGGATTTGGGGGGTTCTGAGGGGATTTGGGGCGTTCGTAAGGGACGGGGGGGTCCTGTGAGGGGATCTGGGGGGTCTGGGAGGGACGGGGGGGGCGGTTTGTGAGAGCGAGGGAGGTTTGTGAGGGGATTTGGGGGGTTCTAAGGGAATTGGGGGGTCCTGTGAGAGGTTTTGGGGGGCCCTAAGAGAAAGGGGGCTCCTAGATGAGGGACGGGGGTTCTGTGAGGGGATTTGGGGGGTTTGGAGGGGATTTGGGGGTTCTGAGGGAAACGGGGGTCCTAAATGAGGAAGGGGGGGGGTCTGTGGGGGGATTTGGGGGTCCGGAAGGAGAGAGGGGTTCTAGAAGGGGAAGGGGGGGTCCCGTGAGGGAATTAGGGGGGTCTGGGAGGGACGGAGGGGGTTTGTGAGGGGTTTTGGGGTGTCTTAAGGGGAAGGGGGGGTCCTAGATGAGGACGGGGGGGCCTGTGAGGGGTTTTGGGGGATCGGGGGGGGGGGGCCGTGAGGAAGAGGAGGGGGGGCACTGTGAGGGGACTGGGAGTCCCCGAGGCCCAGAGGTGGGTGACACTCACCCCCCCGCCCCCATCCACGAGGAAAAGGGGGGGCCCTGGGGGGGGGCGGGGACACGACGACATGAGAGACACACGAGGGGGAGCCCACGAGAGGGAACCCCCATTTTTTCGGGGGGTGGGGGGTGTCATCCTGTACCCCCCCCGTCTGGGAGGTATGGGGGGGCGGGGGGGCGTGTCAGTGGGGACCCCTGGTCTGTAATGGGGGGTGGGGGGGAGAAAGGGGGTCCCCCAGAGGAAAGGGGGTGCTGGGGCTGTGAGGGGCAGAGGGGGGGGTCACATTTTGGGGGGGGGTGTCCCTATGCCCTAAGACACCCCCCCCCGTGCCCCTGAGGAGGAAGGTGTCTGTGAGCAGAAACCCCCCAATTTTTTTTTTCTGAGAGAAAAAACACCCCCCCCACCACCGGGTTAGAAGCAAAGTGGGGGGGCTGTAGGGCTGCAGGGGGAGCGTCTCCCCTCACCGGCCCCCCCATTTTATTTTTTTCTTTCCCCCCCCCCCCCCCCCCCCCAGATTACGTCTACTTCGAAAACTCCTCCAGCAACCCCTACCTCGTCCGCCGCATCGAGGAGCTCAACAAAGTGAGCAGCTGCCCCCCCCAGGAGTGTCGGGGGGGGGCTCAGAATACCCTGGAGGATTTGGGGACACACCCCCCCCATATTTTTTTTTTTTCCCACTTTTATGCCCCCCCCTTTCCTTCCCAGACCGCTAACGGCAACGTAGAGGCCAAGGTGGTTTGTCTCTTCCGCCGGCGGGATATTTCCAGCAGCCTCAACAGTTTGGCCGACAGCAATGCGCGTGAGTTTGGGGGGGCTACGCTGCGGGGGGGGGGCATTTGAGAGGTGGGGGGGGCTTATACTTGTGGGCCCCCCCCTCAATTCCCTTCCCCCTAGGGCTGGAGTGTGGGGCAGATCCCGACTTGTCACGTTGAGGTTGAGTTCCTTAAGGGTGGCCAGGGGTGGGGTGTTTGTGGGCCCCCCCGTCAACTTAAAATCCCCCTCCCAACTTAAAATCCCCCCCCTCAACTTTAATCCCCCCCCCAACTTAAATTTCCCCCCCCAGTTTGGGGTGGGGGGAGCTGGTGTGTTGCAATCTGCTGGCGGGGGGGGTGTTGCTTGTTTGGGGTCACAGATACACCCCAATATTGGATGGGGGGTAAAACTTGGTGTCTGTGGGCCCCCCCTCAACTTAAATTCCCCCCCCTTCAACATAAATCCCCCCCCAACTTAAATTTCCCCCCCCAATTTGGGGTGGGGGGAGCTGGTGTGTCACAATCCGCTGTGGGGTGATTTTACTGTGCGTCGGGGGGTGTGTTGCCCGTTCGGGGTCACAGATACACCCCAATATTGGGGGGGGGGCACAAAACTCAGCCTTGGCCCCCCCCCTTAAACACACACTACAGGGTGGGGGCCCCCCCAGGGCTACCCCACCCCTCCCAAACTTCCTGCCATCCCCCCCAGGCCTGGGCCGCTGCCAAAATCCAGCGGAGAGAGGTCGGGAGAACAATACACCTCCCTGCTTTACGCCAGGGGAGCCCCCCCCCTTTTTTTTTTTTTTTTTTTTTTTGACCCCCCCCCCCTTTTCTTTTTTTCCCCCCCCTCCCACCAGGAGAGTTCGAGGAAGAATCCAAGCAGCCCACCATGACGGAGCAGCAGCGGCACCAGCTGAAACACCGCGAGCTTTTCCTCTCCCGGCAGTTCGAATCGCTGCCGGCCACCCACATACGGTGCGAAAAAAAAACCCAAAATTGATTATTTTTTTTTATTTAGGGGGGGTGCGTGTGTTTCTTAACGACGGGGGGGCATCCCTTCACCGTAACCCCCCCCAAAATTACCCCTTTCCAGAGGGAAATGCAGCGTGACTCTCCTCAACGAGACCGACATCCTGGGCCAGTATTTAGAGAAGGAGGTGAGTTCCCTACGCGCACTCCCCCCCTTAAAAAACTCCTCAAAATTTGGCTAATTTGGGGGCCCCCCCCCGTACCCAGCTGAGCTCCCCCGTGCCCCCCCCCAGGATTGTTTTTTCTACTCGCTGGTGTTCGACCCCGTCCAGAAAACCCTCTTGGCCGACCAGGGCGAGATCCGCGTCGGCTGCAAATACCAAGCGGAAATTCCCGACCGGCTGGCGGAAGGTTGGTGGTTTTGAGGGGTGGGGGGTCTCTGTGGGTTTGGTTTTTTTTTTTCCTTTTGGGGGGGGGTGTGCGTGTGTGTTTCAAGTTGATGTGCCCCCCCTGCCCTTACCCTTCACCCCCAACTTTTTCCCAGGGGAATCGGATAACCGGAACCAGCAGAAAATGGAGATGAAAGTGTGGGACCCCGACAACCCCCTCACGGACCGGCAGATCGACCAGTTCCTGGTGGTGGCACGGTGAGATGGCCCCCCTTAGCGCCCCCCCCAGCCCCCTTAGCGCCCCCCCCAGCCCCTTGGTGTCCCCCCTCTTCCCTTTTAGTCCTCCCCACACCCCCTGGTGTCGTGTGTGTCCCCCCCAACCCCTTTCACGTCCCCTCCCCAATCTTTCAGTGTCGTCCCCCCCCCTTAGTGTCCCGTGTCAACCCCCCCAGTGTCCCATGTCCTCCCTGCCTTGTGTCCTGTGTCTCCTCCAACCCCTCTTGTGTCCCCCCCCAATGTCCCATGTCCCCCCCCAGTGTCCAATGTCCCCTCCCTTGTGTGTCTCCCCCAACCCCTCTTGTGTCCCCCCCGCAGTGTCCCTTGTCCCCCCTCAGCGTCCCATCCCCCCCGCCTTGTGTCCCGTGTCTCGTCCAACCCCTCTTGTGTCCCCCCACCCCCTTAGTGTCCCGTGTCCCCCCCCCTTGTGTCCTGGTCTCCCCTGACCCCTCTTGTGTGTCCCCCCCCAACATGGTCCCACGTCCCCCCGCAGCGTCCCGTCCCCCCGCCCTCCCCTGTGTCCCATGTCCCCTCCCTTTTGTGTCACCCTCCCTCGTCCCCCCCACACTCCCCCCATCCCAAAAAACCCCTCCACGCCCCCCAACCCCCCCTGGCCCCCCCCTTTTTGCAGAGCCGTGGGCACCTTCGCGCGGGCGCTGGACTGCAGCAGCTCCATCCGCCAGCCCAGCCTGCACATGAGCGCCGCCGCCGCCTCCCGCGACATCACCCTGGTGAGCCTTTGATTCGCACCCCCAGCCCCAGCCTGGCCGGGGGGGGCTCCTTTAACCCCCCCCGCTCCCACTCCTCACCCCCCAGTTCCACGCCATGGACACGCTCCAGCGCAACGGCTACGACTTGGCCAAGGCCATGGCCACGCTGGTGCCGCAGGGGGGGGCCCGTCCTGTGCCGGGACGAGATGGAGGAGTGGTCGGCCTCCGAGGCCATGCTCTTCGAGGAAGCCCTGGAGAAATACGGGAAAGATTTTAACGACATCCGGCAGGATTTTGTGAGTTTTGGGGTGACGAAAACAACGCTGGGGGGGGGGGGGTAAAACCACCCCCCCACACCCCACCGACATTTATTTTTCATCCCCGCAGCTGCCTTGGAAATCCTTGGCCAGCATCGTGCAGTTTTATTACATGTGGAAAACCACCGATCGTTACATCCAGCAGGTATTGGGGGGTGTGGGGGGGGCTGCTGTGGGTGCGTTTTTTTTGGGGGGGGGCTGCTGTCGCCCCCCAGTCCCTTGTCTTACCCCCCTGTCTGCTCGCAGAAGAGGCTGAAGGCAGCGGAGGCGGACAGCAAGCTGAAGCAAGTCTACATCCCCACTTAGTGAGTTGTTGGGGGGCAGCCAGTGCTCTTGGGGGGGCTACACCCCTTCCTCAGCCTATTGGGGGGGCAGCTGAGCCCCCCCCCCGACCCCCCACCCTTTTTTTTTTTTTTTTCTCTGCAGCACGAAGCCGAACCCCAACCAGATCATCTCGGTGGGCTCCAAACCCGGCATGAACGGGGCCGGGTTCCAGAAGGGGCTGACCTGCGAGAGCTGCCACAGTCAGTGGGGCCGGGGGGGGCCACGCTGGGGCTGGGGGGGGCTCGTTGGGATGGGGGGGGGGCACGCTGGGAGCTGGGGGGGCATGCTGGGGGCTGGGGGGAGCTGGGGCGGGTCACGTTGGGGCCTGGGGGGATCACATTGGTGCCTGGGGGGTCATGTTGGAGTCTGGGGGGGACACGTTGGGGTCTGGGGGGGCTCGCTGGGGTTTGGGGGGACGCGTCAGGGGCTGGGGGGGCCACAGGGGGGAACATGCTGGGGTGTGGGGGGTCACGGTGGCTGGAGGGGCACGCTGGGGGTTAGGGGGGCGTGTTGGGATGTGGGGGACATTCTGGGGCCTGGGGGGGGGGTGTTATTCTGGGGTCGGGGGGGGTGCTGGTGCCATGGGGGGGGGCATGCTGGAGTCTGGGGGGGGTGCTGGGGTGGGGGTGGTGACAGGGGAGAGGCAATAGGGGGCTGTAGGTGTTGGGGGGGTCACAGGGGGGCCGTGGGGCAGGAGTAGGGGTGCGTAGGTGTTGGGGGGGTCACGGGGGGGCCGTGGGGCAGGAGTAGGGGTGCGTAGGTGTGTGGGGGGGGCAGCTCTAAGGCTTGTACCCACATTTGGGGGGCAGGATTGGGGGGGGGGGGGGGGCGCAGCACTAGCCGCCAAAGCCGGCATAGAGCAGAGCCGCAGCCATGGCGGCAGCGTGGGTTGGGGGGGGTGTCTCTCCACACCCCCATTTACCCCCCCCCTCAGCCACCCAGTCCGCCCAGTGGTACGCCTGGGGCCCCCCCAACATGCAGTGTCGCCTCTGCGCCTCGTGCTGGATCTACTGGAAAAAATACGGGGGGCTCAAGACCCCCACCCAGCTAGAGGGGGCGGCCCGTAGCGCCTCGGTGAGCCACAGCCTTGGGGGGGGGACCCCACACAGAGCCCTCCCAAATTAAAAAATAAACCTTTTTAATAGTTTTTTTTTTTCTTAAATCCCGGTAGGAGCCGCACTCGCGGGGGCACCTCTCGCGCCCCGAGGCGCAGAGTCTCTCCCCTTACACCACCAGCGCCAGCCGGGCCAAACTTTTAGCCAAAAACCGTCAAACTTTTCTCCTCCAAACCACCCGCCTGACCCGCCTGGCCCGCCGCCTCTGCCGCGACGTCCTGCAGCCCCGCCGCGCCGCCCGGCGCCCCTACGCCCCCATCAACGCCAACGCCATCAAAGCGGAGTGTAAGGGCTGGAGTTTTGGGGAGATTTAGGCTCGTTTTGTGGGCGTAGAGTCCCGCCACCCCCCGACAGATTGATCTCGGATTTTCCTCGCCCCGCAGGTTCCATCCGTTTGCCCAAAGCGGCCAAAGCTCCGCTCAAAATTCACCCCCTGGCCCGCCTGCCCCTCGCTGCCATCGTTAAGGAGTTGGGTGAGGAGATGGGGAGGGGGGGGGAGAAGAAAAAAAAAAAAAAAAAAAAAAATGGGTGTGGGGGGGGTCCTTAAGGGGGTGTGGGGGGTATAACGTGGGTCTGGGGGTGATAGGGATGGACCTCAGGGGGTTTGGGGGGGTTTGGGGGCTTTTGGTGGGAGTTAAGGGATGGGGGGGGGGGTTTGTGGGGGTGTGGGGGGGTCCCTGGGGTGTGTGGGGGGGTCACAGTGTGTGTGTGGGGGGGTTAAAGGGATGGACCCTCAGGGGGTTTGGGGGCTCTTGGCTGGGGGTAAGGAATAGTCGGGGGGTTTTTTGGGGCTGGGGGGGGATCTCTGGAGGTGTGGGGGGGTCCCTGGGGGTGTGGGGGGGTCACAATGTGGTGGGGGGTGACAGTGATGGACCCTCAGGGTGCCTGGGGGGGTTTGGGGCTTTTCCTGGGGGTTTTGGGGGCTATGGGGGGGGTTTTGTGGGGTGACAGGGATGGGACCCCCCAGGCTGTCTCGGCCAGGGCGGGGGTCTGCGGGCGTTGGGTGGATTTTGGGGTTCGTCCGGGGGGAGCCAATGGGGGGGCGCTGACCCCCCCCTCGCCCCCCCCCCAGCGGCACAGGCCCCCCTGAAGCCGAAGACGCCGCGAGGCACCAAGACCCCGATCAACCGGAACCAGCTGAGCCAGAGCCGGGGGCTGGCGGGGCTGGTGGGCAAGAGGGGCTACGAGGGGGCCGGCGAGGGCCACCGCCCCCCCCGGGTACGGGTACGGCACCCAGGGGCTACCGGGGGGCCACCAGCCCCGGGGGGGGGCCGCCAGCCCCGAGGGGCGGGGTCTGCCCGGGGACTGACAGGGAGCAGGGCCCGTGGGAGAGGGGCTGCGGCAGGCAGGGGGGTGGGGTTTGAGGGGTGATTGGCAGAGGGTGGAGCCTGGGGGCGACTGACAGGGGGTGGAGCTTGGGAAAAGGGGTTGAACTGTGGGTGGAGCTGGGGGAGATTGGCAGGGGTGGAGCCTGGGGTGATTGACAGGGCATGGAGTGGGGGGGGGGGTGTGATTGATTGGGTGGGGTCTCCGGAAGGGGGCTGGACTGGTGGGGGGTGGAGCCTGGAATGATTGACAAGGGGTGGAGCCTGGGGAAATAGGTTTGGAATGGCTGGTGGGGTCGGGTGATCGGCAGGGGGTGGGGCCTGGGGAAAGGGGTTAGACTGGGGGAGGAGGAGCTTGGGGTGATTGACAGGAGGGGTGGAGCCTGGGACAAGCAATTAAACAGCTGTGGGAATGTGGTGATCGACACGGGGCGGGGCATGTGATTGACAGCGGGGCGGGGCATGGGGAGCGAGTGGCCGGGCTCTGTTCGAGGGCCTGCAGGCGTGAGGCTGGCTCTGATTGGCTGGGCTGTGCGTGTGACTGACACCTCCTGGGTGAAGGGGCGGGGGGGGGCGTGTGTAGTAGTGCGTGATTGGCAGAGGAGGAAGGGGCGTGGCCTCAACATTTCCCCGCCCAGGTCGGGGCCTCGGGCCTCCCCTTCTCGGCCAACGGGCGCCCCCTGGCGCGGGGCTGCGCGCCGGGCCCCCCCCCCGCCAGCAAACGGCAGAAGCTGAACCCCGCGGACGCCCCCAACCCCGTCGTGTTCGTGGCCACCAAGGACACCAGGTTGGGGGGGGCTCTGGGGAGGAAGAGGGCACGGGGGGGGGGTCCTGGGTGCCCCCCCCCTCCCTCCTGACCCCCCCCCTCTCTGTGTGCCCCCCCCAGGGCGCTGCGGAAGGCGCTGACGCACCTGGAGCTCCGCCGCGCCGCCCGTCGCCCCAACCTGCCCCTCAAGGTGAAACCGGGGCTGCCCCTGCGGCCCGGGGGGGGGCCCCTGGCCCCCTCTGCCCCCCCCCACCCCGCCAGCACCTCAGAGCCCATCGTCCTCGAGGACTGACACCCCCCCCCCCCCCAACCCGCCGCCGGGCCGGGCCCTTTTGTATTTTTTTTATTTCCATAGAAACCGCGGGGGGTGGGGAGGGCCCGGGGCCGGTCTGGAGCCCCCCCCCACCCCCCCTTGCTGCCTGACACCCCCCCGTCCTTCTCCCTTGACCCCCTCCCCTCCCCAAATCCCCCCCCGCGGGCCCCTTTTGTACGTGGAGCGACGCCCCCGGTTTTGTATCTCGGGCTGTCCCGGTTCTGTAGCGACAGGAAATAAAACCGACGATTTTTCTTCACCGGGACCAACACCGGCGCGGGGGGGGGGGGACAGACGGGGGGGGGGGGGGCCGGACAGACACACGGAAACAAATCGGGGGCGGAACGTTTCTTTCCGCGGAGTGTGTTTCCGGGAGGGGGCCGGGATGCGGGAGGACCACTTGCGGCGGAAGTGACCTGGGGGGAATGGTCAGGTGACGGACAGCTTCCGGCGGAAGTGCCTCTGAGAGGGAAGCGGGAGGACGCTGATGGCGGCGGGGGGAGGCCGGGCCCCGGCCCTCAACTCCCCGGTTATGGACGCGGGGCCCGGTGCGGCCCCGCTCGGTTCCGGCCCAGAGGCGGACCCCGACGTGGAGCCGCTTCCTCGGGGCGCGTTTCGCTGCCGCCTCTGGCCAGGTTTCCGCGGCCAACCGTGAGTGCGGGACGCGGGTGTTAGAAATTCCCGGTGTCCCGGGGCTGCCGGCGTCACCCTCCGCCGCTTCTCCCCTCCCGCAGGGCCGAGCCTGGCGGATCATCTTCGGGGTAAAAAACACCAACGGCTGCGGAACCTCCGCGCCGAGCGCCGGGCCCAGGAGCAACGGAGCCTTTTCGTCAGCGGGTTCCCCCGCGGCACTTCGGCAGCGGAACTCACCGAATATTTCGGGGCTTTCGGGGACGTTGCGACCGTCGTGATGGACAAGGAGAAGGTGTGTGTGAAATGGCGGGGAGCGGGGGCTCTCCTCCGGGACGGGGCTGACGGGGCGCCCCGTTTCCGTAGGGCGCTTACGCCATCGTGGAGCTGCGGGAGGCCGCGGGCCGGGAGCGGGCGCTGGCCGAGCCCCAGCACGCTTTAGCCGGGCACCGGCTCCGTGTTCGGCCCCGGGAGGAAAAAGTTTTTGCTTATGGGCCCCGTCCCGGGCGCGGCCCCCGCCGGGGAGGAGCCTCTTGGCCCCGGGAAGCTGGAACAGGCGCTTTGTCAGGCCCCGGATGTGAGTGTGACCTCGGGGGGGGTTTGAGGGGGGTCCTGGGGGTGTGGGGGGGGTTTGAGGGGGGTCCTGGGGGTGTGGGGGGGGTCTGGGGGTGGTTGAGGGGGGTCCTGGGGGTGTGGGGGGGGTTTGAGGGGGGTCCTGGGGTGTGTGGGGGGTCTGGGGGTGGTTGAGGGGGGTCCTGGGGGTGTGGGGGGGGTTTGAGGGGGGTCCTGGGGGTGTGTGGGGGGTTTGAGGGGGGTCCTGGGGGTGTGTGGGGGGTCTGGGGGTGGTTGAGGGGGGTCCTGGGGGTGGGGGGGGTTTGAGGGGGGTCCTGGGGGTGTGGGGGGGGTTTGAGGGGGGTCCTGGGGGTGTGGGGGGGGTTTGAGGGGGGTCCTGGGGGTGTGGGGGGGGTTTGAGGGGGGTCCTGGGGGTGTGGGGAGGGTCTTGGGAGCTTGAAGGGGGGTACCCGGGGCTCGAGGAGGGTCCTAGGGGGTGTGAGGGGGGTCCTGGGGGGGTTTGAGGGGGGTCCTGGGGGTGTGGGTAGGGTCCGGGGGGCTTTTAGGGGTGTCTTGGGACATTTGAGGGGGGGTTCTGGGGGCTTGGAGAGGGTCCTGAGGGGTTTGAGGGGGTGTGGGGAGGGTCTGGGGGGGTCCTAGGGGTGTCCTGGGGGTGTGGGGGGGGTCTGGGGGTGGTTGAGGGGGGTCCGGGGGGTGTGGGGGGGTTTGAGGGGGGTCCTGGGGGTGTGGGGGGGTCCCGGTGCTCTCCCAGGCACACACAGCACACCCCGGTGACTATCAGTGACCCCGAGGATCATTTCTGGGGGGGAACAAACTGCGGGGGGCTCCCCCAGTCCCCCAGTACCCCCCCAGTAAGCCCCGTTGCCCGCAGGTGGACGCCCAGATGTCGCAGCTGGTGGAAGTGCTGGAGCTGAGCGAGGCCGAGCGCCGCCTCCGGCGCCTCCTGGTGACCCTTTTCCAGGAGGTTTTCACCGGAATTTTTCCCCGGCAAGTTGTTGGTTTTTTTTTTCCCCTCTCCCCTCGTGCCACACGGCCCCGTCCCTCCCACACCCCGGGGTGTTTCTTTTTTTTTTTTATTTTGTTATTTCGTATTTTTCATTTTATATTTTTTATTTTTTTGTTTTTTGTTTCTTCGTTTTTTGTTTCTTCGGTTTTATTTTTTATTTTTTGTTTCTTCAATTTTGTTTCTTCATTTTTTAGTTTGCTTTTTCTGTTTCTTCAGTTTTTCTGTTTCTTCAGTTTTTCTGTTTCTTCAGTTTTTCTGTTTCTTCAGTTTTTCTGTTTCTTCAGTTTTTCTGTTTCTTCAGTTTTCTGTTTCTTCAGTTTTTCTGTTTCTTCAGTTTTTCTGTTTCTTCAGTTTTTCTGTGTTTTAATATTTCATATTCATTTTTTATTTTTCTTTTTTATTTTTCTTTTTTATTTTTCTTTTTTATTTTTCTTTTTTATTTTTCTTTTTTATTTTTCTTTTTTATTTTTCTTTTTTATTTTTCTTTTTTATTTCTTCAGTTTTGGTTTCTTCAGTTTTGGTTTTTTAATTTTTTATATTCATTTTTTTTCTTTATGTTTCTTCATTTTTTATGTTTCTTCATTTTTTATGTTTCTTCATTTTTTATGTTTCTTCATTTTTTATGTTTCTTCATTTTTTATGTTTCTTCATTTTTTTTGTTTCTTCATGTTTTATTTCATTTCTTCATTTTTTTATTCATTTTTCATTTCTTCATTCTTCTCCCCCCCTTTAGGCTGCACCGTGTTGCCCTTCGGTTCCTCCGTCAACGGCTTCTGACACCCGCGGCTGCGACCTCGACCTCCTCCTCGATCTCGAACCCACCAAATCCCTCCAAGCCTCCACCCCAGACTCTTCCCTTCCCCAAAACTCCCTCCTGGCTGACATCGACTTAGTAGCCACCCCGGCAACCGACCTACTGGACCTGGTAGCCACCGTCCTACGCCGCTGCGTGCCGGGCGTGCGCCGCGTCCGCCCCGTCCCCTCGGCCCGTCGCCCCGTCGTTAAATTCACCCACAAACAATCGGCCTTAACGGGCGACGTTTCCATCGACAACAGGTCAGCGTGGCTCCCGAGTTTTGGGGCCAAATCGCCGCCTT
Organism: Athene noctua; assembly: GCF_965140245.1. NCBI lineage: Eukaryota > Metazoa > Chordata > Aves > Strigiformes > Strigidae > Athene > Athene noctua. The sequence goes on along the minus strand of NC_134068.1, from coordinate 1,922,558 downwards.
TCGGCGCCGTTTCCCCTCCCGGAACGTCCTTATTTATTATTATTTTATTTTATTTTTTTTTTAAACCCCCAGGCTGGCGCTGCTCAACACCCGTTTCCTGCGTCTCTGCGCCGCGGCCGACGGGCGCGTGCGCCCGCTGGTTTACGCCGTTCGCCTCTGGGCCAAACACCAGGGGTTGGCAGGTGAGAACCGGCCGCCGGTGGCTACCGGTGGCTCCCGGTGGCTACCTGACGCCATTTTGATGCCGGTTTTTTTCCCCCCCCCTTTTAGGCAACCCCTCGGGGGGCGGCCCCCTCCTCAACAACTACGCCCTGACGCTGCTGGTGCTGTTTTTCCTGCAGACGCGCAGCCCCCCCGTGCTCCCCACCGTGGCCCGGTTGAGGGATTTAGCCGGTAAAAATCCTTTTTTTTTTTTTTTTTTTTTTTTTTTTTTTTTAAAAATTTTCGGACCCCCGTTTTCGGGGGGATTTTCCTGAGGGTTTTTGTTTCGCTGCAGGGGACGAGGACCGCGCCGTGGTGGCGGGGTGGGATTGTACCTTCCCCCGGGACGCGGCGGCGCTGGAGCCCAGCGCCAACACCCAGAGCCCCAGTGAGTGCTTTGGGGGGGTTGGAACATCGTTGGGAGGGTTTTGGGGGGGTCGCAGCCTCCCTGTGATTTTTTTCGGGGGGGGTCACAGCCTCCCTGTGGGTGTTTTAAGGGGGTTTGGGGGGACGTAGCCTCCCTGTGATTTTTTTATGGGGGTCTTGGCCTCCCTGTGAGTGTTTTGGGGGGTTGTAGCATCCCTATGAGTTTTTTTGGGGGGGTCACAGCCTCCCTATGTGTTTTTGGGGGGGGTCGCAGCCTCCCTGTGAGTGTTTTGGGGGGTCTCAGCCTCCCTGTGATTTTTCTGGGGGGTCACAGCCTCCCTGTGAGTGTTTTGGGGGGGGTCGCAGCCTTCCTGTGAGTGTTTTGAGGGGGTCTCAGCATTCCTGTGAGTGTTTTGGGGGGGTCTCAGCATTCCTGTGAGTGTTTTGGGGGGGTCTCAGCATTCCTGTGAGTGTTTTGGGGGGGGTCTCAGCATTCCTGTGAGTGTTTTGGGGGGGTCTCAGCATTCCTGTGAGTGTTTTGGGGGGGTCTCAGCATTCCTGTGAGTGTTTTGGGGGGGTCACAGCCTCCCTGATTTTCTGGGGTGTCTCAGCCTCCCTGTGGGTGTTTTGGGGGGGTTGTAGCATCCCTATGAGTTTTTTTGGGGGGGTCACAGCCTCCCTATGTGTTTTTGGGGGGGGTCGCAGCCTCCCTGTGAGTGTTTTGGGGGGGTCACAGCCTCCCTGTGAGTGTTTTGGGGGGGTCACAGCCTCCCTGTGAGTGTTTTGGGGGGGTCACAGCCTCCCTGTGAGTGTTTTGGGGGGGTCACAGCCTCCCTGTGAGTGTTTTGGGGGGGTCACAGCCTCCCTGTGAGTGTTTTGGGGGGGTCACAGCCTCCCTGTGAGTGTTTTGGGGGGGGTCACAGCCTCCCTGTGAGTGTTTTGGGGGGGTCACAGCCTCCCTGTGAGTGTTTTGGGGGGGTCACAGCCTCCCTGTGATTTTTCTGGGGGGTCTCAGCCTCCCTGTGAGTTTTTTTCCAGGATATTTTTTTTTTTTTTTTGGGGGGGGGGCTCACCCCATCCTCCCTTCCTCTCTCCCTCCCGCAGGTTCCCTCTTGGCCGAATTTTTCCATTTTTCAGCCGATTTCGACTTCGCGGGGCAGGTGATTTCCTTACGGGAAGGTCGAACCTTCCCCCCCGGGGACGAACTCGAAGGTTTCAAACTCGGATCCTTCAACCTCCAGGATCCTTTCGAGCTCAACCACAACGTGGCGGCCAACGTCAACCCCAAAACAGCCGCCCGCTTCTCCCGCTGCTGCCTCCACGCCGCCAAATATTCCCGCAGCCTCCAATTCCGACACAAATCCCCCAAAAAACGTCTCTGGGGTTTGACGAGACTTTTCCAACCCGGCGCCGTGGAACCGGGAGGAGCCGACGCCTCCAACAATTCCATTTTTTTAATTTCCATCCCTTTGGGTCAAGCTCCGTTCCGGGAGGTTTGTGCCGCTGTTGTTTTTGTGCTCCGGGATGTTCTCAAGTGTAGCTGCGTCGCGGGGAAAACACCCCAAATTTGTGAAGATTCGGGGGTCCCTGAGGAGGCGCCGAAAATTTTTGAGGATTTGGGGGCCCCCGAGGAGGCGCCGGGGATGGGAACGAAACATCGGACCCCCCCGGAACCAAACGGCACCGCGGCAAAAACACCCAAAATTTGTCAGGATTTGGGGGTTCCTGAGGAAATGCCCAAAATTTGTGAAGATTTGGGGGTTCCCGAGGAGGTTCCCAAAACTTTTGAGGATTTGGGGGCCCCCAGGGTGACGCCAGGGATGAGAACGAAGCGTCGGCTCCCCCCGGAACCGAACGGCGCCGCGGCAAAAACACCCAAAATTTGTCAGGATTTGGGGGTTCCTGAGGAAATGCCCAAAAATTGTGAAGATTTGGGGGTTCCTGAGGAGGCGCCGAAAATTTGTGAGGATTTGGGGGTCCCCGAGGAAGTTCCCCGAATTTTTGAGGATTTGGGGGCCCCCGAGGTGACGCCGGGGATGGGAACGAAGCGTCGGCTCCCCCCGGAACCGAACGGCACCGCAGTGAAAACACCCAAAATTTGTCAGGATTTGGGGGTCACCGAGGAAATGCCCAAAATTTGTGAGGATTTGGGGGTTCTTGAGGAAGTTCCCCAAATTTTTGAGGATTTGGGGGCCCCCGAGGAGGTGCCAGGAATGGAAACGAAGCATCGGCTCCCCCCGGAACCGAATGGCACCGCGGGGAAAACACCCAAAATTTGTCAGGATTTGGGGGTCCGCGAGGAAATGCCCAAAATTTGTGAGGATTTGGGGGTCCCCGAGGAAGTTCCCCAAATTTTTGAGGATCTGGGGGCCCCCGAGGTGACGCCGGGGATGGGAACGAAGCGTCGGCTCCCCCCGGAACCGAACGGCGCCGCGGGGAAAAAGCCACGAATGGATGTTGGCGAGGAAGAGGAGGAAGAGGAAGAGGAAGTGGCGGGTTGTGAGGAAGAGGAAGCGGAAGATGGCCGCGAGGAAGAGGAGGAGGAGGAAGCAAGGGCCTGGAGCTGCGCCGTGTGGCACCGCGTCTGGACCGGGCGCCGCCGCCTGCGCCGCCGCCTGCGCCGCGGGGACGGGCCCCGAGAACCCGAAAACGACCAAAACGACTTAAAATTGGAACAAATCGTGTCCGAGACCCTCGTGCGGGAGGGAGGGGCCGCGGCCCCCCCGCGGCCGTTGCTGCGTTTCGCCGCCAGCGCCCGCCCGGCCCCCGCCCGCCGCCGCCACACGAGGCTTTTGCTGCGGTTGGTTCCTTCCCCCGACCCCCCCGCGACGCTTTTTCGGGATTTTTATCATTTTTTGAAGAGTTTTTTACCCGAAATGGTGCGACAGCGCTTGGGGCGGGGGACGGGGGGGGGAGAAACGGAGCCGCAGGACGCCGGGGGGGGGAGTTCGACATCCTGAAGGGTTTTGTCAGTAAGAATTTATATATATATATATATTTTTTTTTTTTAAATGTGTGTGGTGTCATGGGGGGGGCCTTGGGGATTTTTGGGGAGAAAAACGGGAAAAAAAAAAAGGGAAAAAAAAAAAGGAAAATATCCAGCAGGGAAGGGGGGGGGCCGGTCCATCCCCGACCTTTCTAAAATTTATTTTTTTAAACTTTTTCCTGATTTAAAGTCGGGACTCGGAGCTCAGGTTATTGGGGGGGGGGGGTGGGGGGGTGGGGGCGTGAGGGCGGGGCTGGAGTTGTTTGACCGTTGCCCTTAGCAACTTATTTTGGCCCTTTGCCCTTAATTTGGGCTGAAAAAAGGGCAAAAAGGGGAAAAAATGGATGAAATATTTTAATTGGAAGGAACCGCCCCCCCCCACACACACACCCCCAAAAAATCTTCAACCGCCTCCGGGCTGAGGCTGAGTTAAGGGGCGGGGTCTTGGGGGCGGAGTTAATAGGAGGGAGAGGGCGTGGATATGCAAATTTAATGCAAAGTGTCGCAGGGGCCGCCGGGAGGTGCCGAACTTCGGCGGGTTGGACGAGAGGGAGGAGCCAATGCAAATGCAAAGGTTTGGAGGGGTCCAATCGGGAGACGGCGGAGAGCGGGGCGGGGTTACGCTTAGCGAGGGGCGGAGATACGTAAATTTTAAGGCCGGTGTAGTGTCGCGGGGGCCGCCGGGAGCGGCCGGTGGCGCTGGCGAGGGGGGGGGCGGCCGAGGGGATCAAAAAATTCCGGTTTTTTTTCGTTTTTTTTTCCTTTTTTTCGGCCCCGGCGCTCCCTCCGCTCCGCGCGCCGCCCCGGGAGTCAGCGGTGCCGCCCCCCCCACCTCCGCATGCCCCTTCCTCCTCCTCCTCCTCCTCTTCGCGCCGCCCCCCCCAAAATCGCTTCTGTCTCGCCGCCCCCCCCGGGGGGTTCGCTGCACCGCAGGAGCAGGAGCCGGACGCTCAGGAGGCACCAGAGGAAAAAGTTCACCCAGGCGGCTCCCTGCGGGGGGGGGGACACATACACACACAGAAAGAGCTTGAGCTGCGCCCCCATTTCTCCCCTTTTTCACCCCAATTTTATTCCCCCACACCCGGGCGCTGCGCTTCGCTCCAGCCCAGCGCAGACACACGGATCCGTTCTCCCCCTCCATCATCATCATCATCCTCACACCCCACCCCACCACCCCAGGAATTTTTTTTTTTTTTTTTTTTTTTTTTTGGGGGGGGGGGTCACCTGCGCGCTGTAGAGATTCCTGTAGAAGCGCCTCGGCCTGTAGGACCCCCACGGTTTCTCTTCGGCCTCCTGACAGCTGTCGGGATGAGGAAGAAGAGCGGCGCGCAGTGTGAGGAGGAAGAAGAAGGTGGCGGGGAGGGAGGGGGTACAGGGAGGGAGCCCCCCCCCCACAGGAGGAAGGTGTCGGTACCTCCTCACGCTCTGGGTCTGCACCAGGGAGGCGCAGAGCGTGTCCAGCCCCACGCGGACGACGCAGGCCGAGACGAGGAGGAAGAAGAGGATGATGATGGTGACGCCCAGGGCGACGCTGAGCCAAACGCGGTCCCTGTGGCACGTGGCGGTGTTTCATGTTGCGGATTTGTTTTTTGGGGTGGGAGGGGGCCCCCCCCCGGTCCCCCCCCTCAGCTCACCACGGCGCCCGGTGGGTGCAGCAGGCGGTGAGGCCGTAGAGCAGCGCCGAGAAGCTGCCCAAGGCCACCACGACGGAGACGCCCGAGACGAAGTGACAGAGCGAGCCGGGGCTGAAGGCTTTGGGCACCAGCGCGCTCCCGTTCCAACCGACGGAGCCGTAGAGGAGGCACCGACCCCCGAACTCCCCCTGCGGATGGACGGGAACCCCCCCCATGGCCCCCCCAAAATGTGGTGAGGTCACACACCCCACACACACACCCCGGGGGCAGAGGGGACAAACCGGTGGGGCAGGAGGAGGAGGAGGAAGGAAGCCCAAACCACCGCGGTGACTCCTGTCCTCGACGCTGTGGGACTGGGGGGGGGCCCTCCCTCAGCACCCCACTTTGTCCTCTGTGTGCCCCCCCCCCCCCCCCCGCGCACTCCCTCTGTGGGACCCCCCAAACTTTGAGGGAGCAGCCAGGACACACACCCCCGGGGGGGGGGGGCAGAGGGAAGGACGCTCAGTCCCGGCGGGACGAACCGGTGGAGCAGGAGGAGGAGGAAGAGGAGGAAGAAACCCCAAACCATCTCGGCTGAACCCTGTCCTCAACGCTGAGGGATTGGGGGGGCCCCCGCCCCCCAGCACCCCCCCTTTTGCCCCGTCCCCCCCCCTCAGCACCCCCCGACACACTCTGTGGGACCCCCAAACTTTTAGGGAGCAGCCAGGACGGTTCTGGAGCCCCCCCGGGACCCACGAGGGTGACGTGGGGGGGGGGGAGAAAATTTTGGGGTACAGAGAAGAACCAGCCCCCCCCTTTACACCTTACGCCCCCCCCGGGGCGGTACCTGCGCCACGGTGAGCGCCGACGCGCAGACGATCCCGCAGAGGAAAGCGGCTCCGTGGAGCCCCAACTCCAGCAGCTGCAGGACGGACGCCGCCATCTTCCACCCCCCCACACCCCGCCACCCTTCCTCCTCCTCCTCCTCCTCCGGGTGTGGCTCAGCTCCACCCCCCCCCCCCGCCCCAAATCCATCCTCAGCACCTTCACCCATCCTCACGCCACCGGTGCGGGGAAAAACGAGGAAATTAAAACCAGCCAAAAAAAATCCGCCAAAAATCGCTTTTTTTATTTATTTATTTTTTTAAAAAATATTTTTGGACACCGAGCGCCCGGAACGGGATCAAAGGTCAAAGATTTGGGGCTGACGTGGCGCTGAGGACAAACACAAAGCTGAGGGGGGGGGCACAGGGCCCCTCAAGGGCCGATTTATCTCCCGTTTTACTCATTTCCCTCAAAATACACATTTTTTGTAGCAACCGCCCCATCCCGCACCTCGTCTTCCCTTTTTTTTTTTTTTCCTCCCCCCAACCCAACTCCCCCAGGGGGAGGCGACCTCCCTTCTTTCGTTTCCCCCCCCCCCAAAAAAAAAAAACCCACCGCACCCCCACAACGTCATTACTAAAAAAAAAAAAAAATAACGAGGGAGGGTCGATAACGAGCGGAGGGGGAGGATTCCGCCCCGCTCACCGCCGCCCCACAACCTGCTCCCACCCTTCTGGGCTACCGGGATTTTGGTTTTACTAGCCACCGGGCTTGTGGCTACGAACCCTCCGGCCACGAGATTTTTTTTATTAAGCGCCGGACGCGCGTTACGGCGGGTGGTGGCGCACGCTGGCCCGTGGCTACCGGCGGGGTGGGCAACGAGCCCCCTCCCCACCTCAGAGCAGGAGGTGCAGGGAGTACTCGGCCCGCGGCCAGCGCCGGGCGGGGCGGGTGGTCCGGCCAATCATGGGCAGTTTTTGGGTGTAACGAGACACGTGGCCGGGCCCGTGGTGTTGGGGGAAGTTGGTTTGGAACAAGCGGCCCTGGCAGCGGCGCCCGGCCTGACGCCCCGCGATGACGAAACTGAACCGCGGGGCCCCCCGAGGGGCAAAACGACATTTTTGAAAAATTTCTCGAGCTCCCGGGCGGTGTCCGGGCTGCCGGGGGGTTCCGCGGGGTCGGGCCAAGCTGGTTGGACGATGCAAAGCCGGGCGACCGGGCGGGGGCTCGGCTCCCCGGGGGCTCTCCTCCTCCCGCGGGCTCACCGTGGCGTTGGCCGTCAGCTGCGGCATTTTCCGCGTCGCTCCTTCGGTTCCGAAGGGCGGCGGCTCCTTCCGGCTTCCTTCGGGGGTGGCGGGAAGGGGCAACGTCGCCGGGGGCAACCCGGTCCCGAAACGAGCGGCCAAACTGTCGCCGAAAAAATCGTAGAGTTCCCGATACATCTCGTGAAGGGAAAGCGCCGGGGGAACGGGGGCGGAGGCCGAGGGGGGGCCGCCGCCCCCTAGTTGGAGCAGCGGCCGCCCCAGGCCGAAGCCCGGCTCCGAGGGGGGGTCTGGCTTGGGGCTGTGTCGTGGGGACCCCTCCTGCGGCGCCCCGGCCCCCCCCGCCGGCTCCTGCTGCGCTTTCATCTTCAACAGGCGCTCGACGGCCACCTGGAAAAATGGCGGCGGGGAGGAATTCACAGAATCACTCTCCGGCCACTCAGCTTGTAGCCACGCAGGGGGTGGTTGTGGCCCAACTGCAAGACCCGGCCCTTGGCCTCGTTGAGGCTCATCCCGTTGACGTTGGCCAACAACCCAACTGCAAGACCCGTCCCTTGGCTTCGTTGAGGCTCATCCCGTTGACGTTGGCCAACAACCCAACCGCAAGACCCGGCCCTTGGCCTCGTTGAGGCTCATCCCATTGACCTTGGCCAACAACCCAACCACAAGACCCGGCCCTTGGCCTCGTTGAGGCTCATCCCGTTGACCTTGGCCAACAGCCCCGATCTCCGCGAGTCATCGCCGGCCACCCGCGAGGCCCCGCCGCTTGCCCGAGGGGGACTCACCAAAATGGCTCCATAAACTTTGTGCCCGTCAGCTTTGACCTGAGCGTTGGAGACGGAATAATCGTCCAGCACGGCCTGGAGGTTGGCCCAGTAGGTGGGGAGGTGGGGGTACAGCACCCGCTCCACCGCCTGCGGGACGGACAGACGGACCGACAGCGGCACCGGGGGGACACCACAGGGGAGCCCCAGCCCCTCCGTGTGTCCCCCCCCCTCACCTTCCAGCCCAGGGCGTGCAGCCCCACCACGGCGCCGTAGTGGGAGCAGAGCGGCCGCACGGGGTCGGCCAGAACCTTCTGGAGCGAGAGGAGGATCTGGTGGTAGAGGCCGCTCAGGAGGTCGCCGTGAGTCCTGGGGAGAGCGGGAGCTGCGAAACGCCTCGGCCCGCCCCAAAACGGCCTTCGGGAACCCCCCTGCCTCCACCCCAAAACCTCCTTTTTCTTTTTTTTTTACCCGACCTTCTTCCACCCCAAACCTCTTTTTTTAACCCAACTCCCTCCACCCTGCTTTTTTTTTTACCTCCCACCCACAAACCCTCTTTTTTTTTCATCCACCTTCCTCCACCGCACCCCAAATTTTTTTTACCCGACCTTCCTCCACCCCAAACCCTTTTTTTTGTTACTCTCCTTCTACCCCAACCCCTTTTTTTTACCCCAATACCCCTTTTTTTACCCAATACCCCTTTTTTTTACCCCAATACCCCTTTTTTTTACCCCAATACCCCTTTTTTTTACCCCAATACCCCTTTTTTTTACCCCAATACCCCTTTTTTTTACCCCAATACCCCTTTTTTTTACCCCAATACCCCTTTTTTTTACCCCAATACCCCTTTTTTTACCCCAATACCCCTTTTTTTACCCCATACCCTTTTTTTACCCCAATACCCCTTTTTTTACCCCAATACCCCTTTTTTTACCCCAATACCCCTTTTTTTTACCCCAATACCCCTTTTTTTTTACCCCAATACCCCTTTTTTTTTACCCCAATACCCCTTTTTTTACCCCAATACCCCTTTTTTTTACCCCAATACCCCTTTTTTTTTACCCCAATACCCCTTTTTTTTTACCCCAATACCCCTTTTTCTACCCCAATA